>NC_091950.1:225801467-225948416 GCF_031021105.1 Erythrolamprus reginae
TGACCTCTGAACCCCTGCTAACACTGCCTGCAACCAGCCAGAGAGGTAGGAAGAGAAGCACCGTAAAATGGTGTCTTCCACTCCCAACCCCTCCAGCAGAAGGATACCATGGTTGATGGTATTGAAAGCCACTGAGAGGTCAAGAAGCACCAGGATAGAGGATAAACCCCTATCCCGGGCCCACCAGAGATCATCCATCAGCATGATCAAAATCAGTTTCTGTGCTGTAGCCGGGCCTGGATCCTATCTGTTGAGGGCCTAGATAATTGGCTTCATCCAAGGACCTTTGGAGTTGGAGTGACACCACCTTCTGAACAACCTTCCCCATGAAGGGAAGGGATGATAGTTATTGAATACAGCTAGGTCCAGGGAAGGCTTCTTGAGGAGAGGATGCACAAGTGCCTCCTTGTAGGATGTCAGAAAGGACTCCTCCCTCAAGGAAGCGTTGACAATCTCCTGGACCCAGTTCTGTGTCACCTCCCTGCTGACTGAGACCAGCCAGGAGGGACACAGGTCCAACAAACAGGTGGCGGGTATAAGCGCACCTTTGTGCCTATTGTCCTATTGTCCTTTTTTATCATTACTTTTTACTTATGTTTATACAAACTTCTATCTTATACATGTTTGACAAACAAACAAACAAATAAGTGATAAAATAGTTTTAGAATAGCTCCTGAATCCTGACCTGCCTGATTGTCAGAAGCTGTAAATGTTTATCAACATTTAGTTGCACTTTGTATCTTGCCCTCCTCGGACAGCTGCAAAGTTCTGGGTAAGATAAAGTACAATGTAAAAAAAACAAGAGTTCCAAATATGTCATAAACATTCATAAATATGTCATAAACATTCCATTAAAATGAAAATCAGCTTAGTGGAGCTAGGAAAGTATATAAGATGAATTGTCCAATATGTTTACAAATTTATTTTATTGAACCAGAATTATTCATTTGTTTTTAATTTAGAGCTAGCTTGCTGAAGATTGTGGCATTATAATTAACTATAGTCATACAGTGCCTCCACCCCAGTCAGTATCACCAGTGTAATTGATTATGTTTTCCAAAGACTGCTGACTTGCTTTGGTTCAAAGTTGACTCCCACAGTTTATTATGAGGTGTAATTACCACTGACAGATTACACCACTAGCAATTGGCACTTATTATGTATATCACTGTTGTATCATATGATCTCAGGACTGTAAACAAATAAAATATTTTTCCCTAGTGAAAATTCAAATCCTTAAAACAGTGTTCCACGTAAATAGTATTGAATCTCAAACAATTTTGCCATTACATTCTTCATATTTTCATAAAACAAGTCAAATGGTTTCTAACAGAATTCATGGATGGCTATCTAGAAATGTCCCTTGATTGTGGCAGTAATAATTTTACTTGAATCTAACAATTCATCTTGGAACAATAACTGCTAAAGAGTGGCTTAATAGCAATTTTATTTATTTATTTGTATATGTGTTTGTTTGTCTGTTTTTCAAGCATGTACAAGATAGTAGTTATTGGTATAAACATAACCATTAGCAAAATAGGTACAGGTAAATTAGGAAATAGGACAATAGGAGAGAGACGGTAGGCACAATGGCGCGCTTATGCACACCCATTACAGACATCTTAGGAATGGGGTGAGATCAACTATAGATAGTCTAAAGTTAAAGTTTTTGGGGTTTGTGGAAGAAACCACAGAATCAGGTAATGCATTCTAGGCATTGATCACTGTTGCTGAAGACGTATATTCCGCAGTCGAGTTTGGAGCAGTTTACATTCAATTTGAATTGATTGTGTGCTCGTGTATTGTTGAAGAAATCATTAACAGGTAGGACATTGTGGTAAATGATTTTATGAACTACATTTAGGTCAGATCAAAGGTGACAAAGTTCTAGGCCAGTGATGGCGAACGTATGGCACGGGTGCCACAGGTGGCACGTGGAGCCATATCTGCTGGCAGGCGAGCTGTTGTCCTATCTCAGCTCCAACGTGCATGTTTGTGCTCGCCAGCTGATTTTTGGCTCGCACAGAAGCTCTGGGAGGGCATTTTTTGCTTCCAGAGAGCCTCTGGGGGAATGGGGGAGGGCATTTTTACTTCTCCCAACTTCAGGAAAGCCTTTGGAACGTGGGGAAGGCAAAACTCGAGCCTACTGGGCCCACCAGAAGTTGGGAAACAGGCCGTTTCCGGCTTCCAGAGGGCATCCAGGCTGCGGGAGAAGCTCTTTTGTCCCTCCCCAGGCATATAATGCATATCCACCCAAGGAAAACAAGGTTCACCATCACTGTTCTAGGCTATCCAAACCCAACATTTTAAGTCTGGTGGAATAAGGGATTCTGTTGTGAGTAGAGGAGTGAAGGACTCTTCTTGTGAAATATTTTTGGACTCTCTCGATGTATTGATATCTGATATGCAGTGCAAGTTCCAGACAGGTGAGATGCATTCAAGAATTGGTCTAGCAAATGTTTGGTATGTTTTGATTAGTAGATTAACATTGCCAGAGAAGAAGCTACGTAAAATTAGATCAATAATTCTTAGTGCCTTTTGGGCAATGTTGTTATAGTAGGCTCTGGTACTTAGGTCATTAGATATGAGTACTCCAAGGTCCTTGACAGACTGAGGGTCATCTACAAGGTTGTGTCCTCCAAGCTTATATTTTGTGTTTTGATCTTTTTGCCAATGTGTAAGATAGAGCATTTATTGGTTGAGACTTAAAGTTGCCAATTGTCTGACCATTCCGATACGTGATCATGATCTTTTTGAAGGGTGGTAGTATTGTTGCTGGTATTGAATAATTTAACATCGTCAGCAAAGAGAACGCAGTTGCTTGTAATATGATTACAGAGGTCATTTATGTAAAGTATGAATAGTGTTGGTCCTAGAATGCTGCCTTGAAGGACACCACTGTTGACAGCTGCAGATTGCAGATCAGAATGCTGATAGGGCATTCCCTATTTTAGCCACTTGTTGTCAGTTTGACAAGAATGCAGTTATCCAATCATAAAGAGGACCAGAGATTCCATAGGATTTGAGTTTCAGAATAAGTTTATTGTGAGATTGATCTGTAATTTTCAACATTACTTGGACCTCCTTTTTTGAAGATAGAGATGACTGTAGCTAGTGAACAACACCAGTTGAATAAGAAGCTAGCTCTGAAAGATTTTTCAAATGTTATGTTTAGAGTTAGCTATGGATGGGGAGAGCTTTTTAAAGAGGTATGCACATAGTCCATCAGGTCCAAGACAAAGGGATGGTTTTAGCTTGCTTAAAGCCTTTTCAACATTTTCTTCTGTAAAATCGTTAGATTGTTGTAGTTATTTGTGGTACGACTAGGAAATATTGGCCATGAGCCATTGCTGTTTACAAAGACTTTCCCAAAGAATGTATTAAAGAGGTTGGCTTTTATGGCTTCATCATTATATTCTTTACCATTTAGTCCTTTCAGTCTTTGATTGTTTGCAAAAGTTATAGAAGGAGCATGTGGATTTCATGCACAGAAGATTTTCTTCTTGATTAATGTAGTGATTGGTTCATTCAATCTTTATTTGGTGACATTTTTGTAGCGGCTTTTAAAGTCAGTAACATAACCAGTTTTGTTTTTCCCCCCAGAGATCTTT
This sequence comes from Erythrolamprus reginae, assembly GCF_031021105.1. Taxonomy (NCBI): domain Eukaryota; kingdom Metazoa; phylum Chordata; class Lepidosauria; order Squamata; family Dipsadidae; genus Erythrolamprus; species Erythrolamprus reginae. Next base: position 225,805,079 of record NC_091950.1, read on the forward strand.
TTTTGGATTGGAGATTCCTTATTTTTATGGGTAATTTGTTTTTCTTGGTTTTGGCGATTATTAGTGGTACAAATAGTTTAATGACTCTTTGCATGTTGAGCAAAAAGATATTGTAGTAGTCAGTATTACAGCCAGAGAATACTTAGAACTACAGCTTCAGGATAACAATAAAAGTTGTCAAGACATTTTATTTCATATGGAAACTGAGTGGTATCATTTGTTTTTCTTAGCTGACCTTCTGTCCTAATAAATGCACTCTGTGTTTGCTGCTTCTGCTACAGCCAACATTCAGGAAACTAATAATGTACAATGACTACCTTCCTGTATTCAGTTCCTAAATGGATCCAAACAGATGGATAGCAGACAGGCCTCCCCAGCAGTTCCTGTGAATCAGTGCTGAGCACAGCAAGAAAAACAAGTGGATGCTTGATATAGCTATTGATCTGACAACGTAATTAGGCTCAAATAGAACGTCAAGCACAAAGAAGGGGGAAAGGTGTGTGTGTACAAATAGTTGCCATTTTAAATTAGGCCTACAATTTAATATGCTCAATCAGTGCATTGAGCTGTGACTTTTAAAGTTACTAATTATTTCTTTTTTTGAAGGTGCATGAGAATTCAATTACTCCTATAACATTTGTTTACCCTAAGCTATTTTTGAAGTGAGCTGAAATATAAATCACATTTTCAAGTTACTATTAAAGAGACTACTAGGGTTGTTTACATGCATACAATCTTTTGCAATGCAATCTGACACATCTCCACTAGGCCAAGTGTCACAGTGAATTCAGTGTTGCTTGCTGCATTCTCCAATCATCCCTCGAGATGCATTGGAGCATTCATTGTAACCCAGCATAGTCAAAGGTTTTGCTGGCTGAGTGCTCATGGCTGCAGATTCAGACTGGAAGGCCGGCATTCTACAGGACTATCCATGGATTTTTACTTGGCAGTGCTTGGAGTTTATTTATTTCACACAAACTCTCCTCCAGAATTACTACTTCAAGGGGTATAATCTCTCTGGAGTTTGTATGGTTATCATTATTTTAGAAAGAAATAGATCAGCTTAATTCTTTGGCTCAAGCTACGCAGCAATTTCCAATTCAACATTAAATGTGCACATCACACATTGTGGTGTTTTTACTACGCTTTCCTGTTTTACTCAACAAAAATCTGTGCTTAGGGCTTATAGGGAAATAAATATGCTTGTTCAGGATTAAAGCAATAAGGCATCCTCACATTCCTTAAAAACTTCCTTAGATTTTTGAAACCTGTCTGATCCCGTGCTCTTGTCTCTAAAATTTCTACAGTACTTTCATTGTGACAGCTGACTTCCTCTGCACTTTCTAACATCTTCTTTTGACTCAAGATTATGATAATCCTATGCAGCTTTTCCATGAGGCATGCCATAATGTTTGAAAAATACTTCCTTTAATTGATAAATTGTACTGTATATTAGTATATCTGGTAAAGAGGAATACATCTGTTAATTTCTTCTCAATTTTTGTTATTTTTTTTTATTTATTTTTTTATTTATATTTATATACCACCCACTCCAGTAGGACTCAGAGGAGCTATTTTATGTCTGAATAATTGCTTAATTCTGCAATTCAAAGCATTGCTTCTATAAACATGTCTTTTTTTTCAAAATGCATGTTTGATTTGTTTAAAATTCCAAAAATTAAACTGAAATATTCAGGGAAATATGAAATGCTAGACAGCTACAGAGGAACTATAGAATAAAGATCTCCTTGACAGAGAGAATACTAGAATGTGAATTAGGTATCCTTAAATTGGCAAATATGTTGCTAGCACAGCTGATCATGAATATTTCATCAAGGATGAATCATTGTTAAATATTGAGATGATTTAGGATAGCTAAGAAGATATGAAAACTTTTATAAGAGTTGATTACAACTCTATTTGTTCACAGAGGGGTTTGAAATTTTAATCTTCTTTTATTATTGTTGTTCTTGTCAACTGTTTTGTCATTAATATAGTAGATGACATGAATAATTTGGAAATAGAATTAATAGTTTAATAATTTAAAATATTTTGGTCCTCTTTTGCAAGGAATAGGAAACTAATATTATTGTAATATATTAATCACTATTCAGCTGGAGGGAAATATGTATATTATACAGTATGTTAGTTTTTTAATGCACATTTTTGAGTCTTGTTTGTTTTGTGTTTTTTCTTGGTCATTTTAACATTTTGGGGGTTTCATTTTACCTTTAAAAAAAATAAAATTAAAATACATGAAACAAAAAGAAGAAAGTGGCATAAATGAAAGCACCATGTCCCAGAGTTCAAGTTAGCTAGACATATGTTGAAGTCTGAATGACTGACTTGATACGATTTTTAGGAATGTGTTTATCAACAAATTACATATCAACTGACGACCACAATTGAGTCCAGAATTTATGTTGCTAAGTGAGAAATTTGTTAAATGAGTTTTGCCCCATTTTATGACTTTTCTTGCCACATTTGTTAAGTGAATCCCTGCAGTTGTTAAATTAGTCACACGGTTTTTAAGTGAATCTGGCTTCCCCATTGACTTTGCTTGTCAGAAGGTCGCACAGGGGAATCCCGTGATCCCAGAACACTGCAGCCGTCATAAATGTGAATCTGTTGTCAAGCATCTGAATGTAAATCACATGATCACCGGGAAACTGCAATGGTAGTAAGTGTGAATAATGGTCATAAGCGACTTTTTCGGTGCCATTGAATGGTCACTAAACAAACTGTTCTAAATTGAGGACTAGCTGTAAATCCCAACAAAGAAAAACAGCAATTAGCAAATGGAAAGTGTTGTGAAATATCCAGCCAGCAGATGGCACTGAAGTTTCAAGATGGCATTTAAAAGTTTAAAAAGAGTTCCAATAGCAGATTGGAAGAAATCCCATTGATTACATTAACTGGAATTCAGTGGTACTGTACTAGGATTTAAAAATTTTTACTACTGATTCTGTAGACGAGGCTTGGTGGGGCTGGCAGGGGAAGGATACTACAAAATCTCCATTTCCACCTCACTCCAGGGGAAGGATACTGCAAAATCTCCATTTCTATCCCAATCCAAGGAAAGGCTACTGCAAAATTTCCATTCCTTACCAATCAGCTGGGACTCGGGAGTAGAGAATAGATGGGGATGGGGCCAGTCAGAGGTGGTATTTACTGGTTCTCAGAACTTGTCAGAACCTGCTGAATACCACTTCTGAACTGGATGCCTGTTTTTGAAACACTGACATATCCTATGCTTTGATATTATACCAGGGAACAAGAAATGCTGGCAAAAATGTGCATAAGGGAGAATCTATGCTTTCTTTGGCTTCATTCCATCTTGACACCATCATGTCAGCTGTCAGGGAACATATGAAGTCAGTCATTCAGGACACTTGCATAGGTGTTTCATTTATATTTCTGTAAATGTAACATTCTATCTAGGGGGTAAAAACAGCAAACAATGCGAAGTCAGATCAACTAATCAGCACAGGATCAGCATAACTAAATATAGGGGATCTAAAACAGAGTTGCTAAAACATGAGAGTTAGCCATTCAGCAGGCAATGTGGAGGTTTGCAAACCTAAAAAAAACCCTAGTAATTTATTATTTTAAGTAGAGAGGAGCAAGGATGCCTTATTGCAGATATGCTGGAATTGGGTATGTCTAGTTTAATAAAAAGAAGAGTGGAGTACCACCATAACGGTATCCCAATATCTTGGGATGCCACAAAAAAGAGGGAGTCAAGCTATTTTCCAAAGCACCTGGGGGCAGGACAAGAAATAATGGATGGAAATTAATCAAGCAGAGCAGCAACCCAGAAGTAAGAAGAAATTTCCTGACAGTTAGAACAAGTGGAACAGTTTGCCTCCAGAGGTTGTTAAAATGCTCCAGCCAAGGTTCCCTGTAAGGTGCGCACCCATGCGGGCAAGCATGCAAAAACAATGCTCCACGCAGCCTTTTCCCAGGCTGTCCAGCTGAGCCGGGCATCAGAGTTGGGGAGCGACAAGGTTTTATGCGTGTGCACTCCCCATTCCACTTTGGCCCCAACCATTCCAGGAAAGATGGCGGTGCCCATCAGGCGCTTCTGCCCTTTTCCTGAGTGATAGAGTCTCTCCTTCGGCTGCTGAGCCCGGGCAGCGAAGATGTCAGCAAGTAGCGGCAGGGGGATGGGTGTTGCTGCTGCTGCCGCTACCGATAGGAAGGAGGCAGCCAGAGAGTGGGTGCAGCCAGGTAGCCTGCTTTCTCTTGCTGGGTGTCCGCGCCCGGCTGCACTCACTCTCCACGATGACCAGGGCAGCTCTGCCCTGGTCATCGCAGAGAGTGAGTGCAGCTGGACCCCAGCAGGAGAGAGAGGAAGGAAGGAAGAGAGAAGGGGGGAAAGTAAGAGAGAGAGAGAGAAAGAGAGAAAGTGAGGGAGAGAAGGAGGGAGAGAGAGAGAGAAATAAGAGAGAGGGGAAAAGAAAGAGGGGAGAAAGAAAGAGGGAGGGAAGAAGAGAGAGGAAGAGAGAGAAAGCAAGAGAGAGAGAGAGAGAGCAACAGACAGAGAGAGAGAAAGAGAGTGTGAGAAAGAGAGAGTAAGAGGGGAGAGAAAAAGAGAAAGAAAGCAAGAGAAATAGAAAGAGTGAGATAGAGAATGAAAGCAAGAGAGAGAGAATTTTTTGAGAGAGAGAAAAAGAGAAAGAGAAAAATGAGAAAATGATGGAGCGAAAGAATGAGGAAGAGGAAAAGAAATAAATGGGAGAGAAGGGGGGAGAAGGAAAAAAGGGAGAGGGAAGAGAGAAGTGGAGAAGAAGGAGGGAAGGAAGGAAAAAGAAATGGAGGGAACAAGGAAGGAAAAATGAAATTAATGGAGAGACGGAGGAAGGAAGGACTTTTTGGGAGGGGGTGTAAATTTTTTTAAAAATTTTTTAACATTTTTCCCTCAACATACATTCAAACAATACAGTGTACCATCTAATTTTCCATGAATGAAATGCAGTATTTTGTTAGTAACTAATATCAATCATCAAAAAAGTTGCAAAAGATTTTTTTCTAATGTTATCATCCAGGTACATGCTTTTCTTTTAATTAAATTCCCTCCTTAATGTTTCTTCAAAAAGTACAACACCAATTATATTTCTAACTTATTAACCATTATGCCAAAGTGCTTCCTTCTTTCTTTATACATTTTTCTTTAAACCAAGAAAACCTTGTATAGCCATGTTAACAAAAGATGTTAACAAAAGAAAATTTAAAAACAAAAATTAAAAACAAAACATAAACATATACAAATTTCAGGCTTCTTCCTCCCCCCTAAATAGTACATTTACCTAATCCAAAATTTAAAAATTATTTCAGCCCATCTAACATTTAGCCAATTAATATTTATCTACATTTCTTGCTTAATTATTAATCTTAAATTTCAGTCAATTTGAGAAAAGAAAAAAAAGGGGGAAATTCTAAATGTTCTCTATTTTCAATCAATTAAAAATCATTAATACCATTAATCTCCCCAACAATTCTAAATTCAATTCCATTTATGCATTAATCTAAATCAGTATCACCTACTACATATCTTATTATAATCAATAATTCTAACTTTATTAAAACAGATCAGCAATTCCTAAATTCATATATCTAAATAGAAAAGAGCAAACAAAACAATACTCCAAGCTTAATCAACCCTTCTCAAACTCCAATTTCTTTAATCTGAGCAGAACTTTGAACCGAACCCTTTTCTTTATTTTTTTGTATCCCCTTTTAATCCCCCTTTCCATTTTATTCTTTCTATTCTTCCTTCTAGGAAGGAAGGACTTTGTTAGAAAAATAAAGGGGTTATTGGATCAAACTTTGTTCACTTGACAACATAGTTATGATGGTGGCAATGTTCCAGGATTATGTGAACATCTTTTGGGATCTTCTGACAAGCAACTGCAGGGATTCGCTTAACGACTGTGGCAAGAAAGGTAGTAAAGTGAGGCAGCTGTTGTGAGCCGCTCCAAGTCTCCAGAGAGGGGCGGAAACAAATATAATAAATAATAATAATAATAATAATAATAATAATAATAATAATAGTTTCCTGCCTAAGCAAGGGATTGGACTAGAAGACCCCCAATGTCCCTTCCAACTCTATTCTATTCTATTCTCAAAAATTATCTGCAGATTATTAGTAAATAAGATAGGTGGGTGGATAAACAGAATATACACTGCATTGCTTGCTTAGCCCAGTGTTTCCCAACCTTTTTTGAGCCGCGGCACATTATTCACATTTACAAAATCCTGGGGAACATTGAGTGGGGGGGGGGGCTAAAAAAGTTTGGACAAAAAAACCCTCTCTTCCTCCCTTTCTTTCTTTCCCTCTCTCTCTCCATCCCTCTTTCTCTCTTTCTTCCTGCCTTCCTCTCTTTTTTGCTCTTTCTCCCTCCTTCCCCTCCTCTTTCTTGCTTTCTCTCTCTCTTTCTCTCTTTCTCTTGCTATCTCTCTTTTATTCTCTCTCTTTCTCTTGCTCTTGCTTTCCTTCTCTCTTTCTCTTTCTCTCTTTCTTTCTTTCTCTCTCTTGCTTTCTTTCTCTCTCTCTTTCTCTATTTCTTGCTTTCTTTCTCTCTTGCTTTCTCTCACACACTCTTTCTCTTTCTCTCTCCCTTGCTTTCTCTCTCTCTCTCTCTCTTGCTTTCCTTCTCTCTTTCTTTCTTTCTTTTTTTTTCTCTCTCTCTTCCTCTCTCTCCTTCTCTCTTTCTTGCTTTCTTTCTCTCTCCCTTGCTTTCTCTCTCTCTCTTGCTTTCCTTCTCTCTTTCTCTTTCTCTCTTTCTCTCTCTCTCTTCCTTTCTCTCTCACACACACTCTTTCTCTCTCTCTCCCTTGCTTTCTCTCTCTCTCTTGATTTCTCTCTTGCTTTCTCTCTCCTCTCCTTTTTCTCTCTCTTTCTCTCTCGTGCACCACGCCGGCAACAGAGAAAGAGAGGGAGAGTGGAGGGCGGCTTGCTGGTCCGCGGCCTCCTGGATCAGTGGCCCTGCATAGCCCCAGCGCGGACTCTGCCGTCACCTCCGCCTCCGCCTAAGAGGCAGCGGCCACATTCACCCCTTCGCCCTCCCAGGTGTCCATGGCGCTCAGCGCCCGGCCACACGCCGCCTCCGCCTCCTGGTACCCCGCCCGACTTCTACCTACAGGAACGGGTGGTGGGGCGCCACGACGGGCGGCGCTTGAAGGCCACCACGGCGCCGTTATTGTCATCCCGGTGCAAAGCCATGCAGTCCTGGATTGCTCGCTTCTCCAGCCAGCAAGCCGGCTGCCTGGGAAAGCGGCGCGCTTTTCAAACGCGGCACTTTCCTTGGCAGCCGACTTTGCTGGCCGGAGAAGGGAGCGATTCAGGACTGCGTGGCTTTGCGCCACTTCAAAAATTTCTGCAGCGGGGGTTTCCTAATGGCTGTGCGGGCGCCCTCCCATGCAGCTTAGAAGCAACAGTGGCCGGCGCCCTCCCACCGGGCCCCAAAAGCTCACTTGCCATCACTGCCAAGGAAGCTCCAGCCAGGCTGGGCTCACGGCACACCTGACCATGGTTGGGAAACACTGGCTTAGCCCTTTAAATACTAATGTCCTGATACAGTTACTTGCATAAGAATAATATAAACATTATTTTAATTTATGATCATATCTGAAACCATATTTAGGCATGTCCTAAAGAGGAACTATGTACTTCCTGCTATTGTTCATATTTTTATTGCTCTCTGTGGGACCCTTGATGCTGTTCAGGTACAGCATGGTTTCTTGCTTCCTCTTCTGCAGACTACAAGATGCAAACCTTGATTCTCCAGTTGCAGTTGTTTCAGGAAAATGTAGGAAAAGTTGAGACATTTACATCTTGTTTTGTCTGTGACTTTTCTGGGCTCAGAGGGATGACCTCTTGGGATTAGACTGTGAACTCCAGAATTGATGCAGTAGAAGTTGAACTCTTCTTATATAATAAGGCTATTTATATTTTCACAAGAAAAGTTTCATTTCTGGTAATCCACACATGAGAGGATAGTGCATGACAAGCATGAGTAGGATTTCCTCTTTCGGAATAAGTTAATATCCTTTTTTAAAAATCCACCATTCATTTTACTAAAGAGATAATATGCAAGAACCCCCCATAATGATTTCAAATTATTTCATAATTCCTGGAATATCTTGGTGCACTGGAAAAAGTTAGGTAATTAATAACATCAAAAAGACTTTCACAGAAGTCTGACTGCACCAAAAAATGTGACATCTCCATTTAAGACTATTTTAGCACTTGTCCGTGGTATGGTAAGCTGAAGTTCATCTCCTTCTTCTAATTTTGCAACACCTGCCAAAACATTGCAATCATTTTAACTACAAAAGTCTAATATATCGAGACTAAAACTAATATTATTGGCTATGATTTGGCTAGTCCTTAATTGACAAAGCTGCCACCTTTTTTCATTTTGAGATTAAAATATGCATATTATGCACAATAAATAAGGTGTATATAAATAAATATAGGTAGTCCTCAAAGTACCACAAGCCATTTAATGAACAAAATTATAACACTCTTCCCACCAAAAGCTGTATACAAACTCATTTCAAAATGACAATGTCTGCAGCTCCCCCATGGTCATTGGCCCATATAATCAACCACAGAAACACTGCAGGATATCCACCCACCTATTTCCCCCTATCCTTCTTATTGTGTCCCCACAGATACTGGACCTACTTTTCCACCTCAATGGCTTCTAAACTCTAAACTCTTCCCATTCACTCCAGTCACCATATCTACAGCTCACATCCTGTGACAATACCTTTAACATCATCAAGAAACAGTAACTTCCTATCCCCGTCCTTAGGAAGAATTCAAAAGATGGACAAAAGTAGGCAAATCCAGTCTAAACACTTGACTGACTATGCAATCGACAATATAAATCATGCATTTCAATTTCTTCAGGGGCTTGGGTCCACTCAGCAGCAATGCATTTTCTAAGTCCTTCTTCCCCATTCCTAGCAGATTTTATGCCTATATCAGGCAGTCCCCAGTTTTATGTTATTTTCCTAATACAGAAAGTGGTACCCAAAAGCAAAAAGAAGTGTATCTTTGCATCTGTTTAAGAGAAAGAATTAACTGGAATTCACGTAGCCCACCACACCATCCACTAATAAATCTTTTTATTTGGTTAATTCTCTTTCCTACCAATAAAATGCTTATCTAGGTCAATAAATTTAGGATGATTTTCATAATTACCAGCGGTATAACAAGAATTGTTAGGAGAGGTTTCAGGCATGTTTTGCAGGCAACGAAATAATGTAACCAGACTGAGATCATCTCCAACGACGTGGGCTTTTTTCCTCTGAATCAAATGTCCCATTACAAACATTTCATCTGTATATAAAACCTGAACAAATAAATTTCTTTATAACTTTTAAATTAATACTTCAGACAGATTAGTAAAAGAACTTTTTTTCTCTATTTTACCTGACCATAAATGAAGAAGTAGCCAGTTTCTCTGACCAGTATTTTATTTCCATGTTCCTCTAGAGCTGTTCCTCTTTTAAAGCTAAGAAGCCAGGGAACTATAGTTGAGTCATCTGAAAAATTATTAGTATCTCATTAAACGTGAATTAACTATTTTCTTTGTATATTTCCTAGGATTTTTTTTTAAAGAAAAAGCCATTATGCCTTTCAGATGAGTAACTCAAACAGAAACTAAGAACAAGTATTAATATTTGATGAGTAGTTCAGATAACTAAGCCATGACTAGTGGTTGAGGATACAAAGGGAAGGGAAGGATGAATCAATAAAAGGTAATTTTATTTTTTCACGATGACTTTTAAAATTCAAATGTAGAAATGCTTTTATATCATTTTGCTTTTTTCATTTTTTGTGTGTAATATATTTGCTTTTTTCCCAATATTCTTTGTAATCTATTTCAATATTTTAATAGTACATATGATTTAAAAAAGAGACAAGTAGCTTTTGTACACCAAGGTGAACTCCAAAGATCTTCAAGAACAACCTCCTGACAGAAGCCATGTTTTTATGGATCTACCAGGGTTCAGACTCTATCTGAACTCGCCTCAGAAGGTTGGTGAACTAAAAGAATGCAGTGGAATGTAGGAGAAGGCTTGTAGTCAGGTGTCCCGTGTGCACATAGATTATTAGCATATAAGGTATGGAAACAAACAAACCCTTTGGGACAAATTGGTTGTGCATTCCCATGTGTTATCCATTGAAACAGTGGACCATCAGAGTTGAACATTTGAACCTCTAATGCTGATCCAGAGTTTCCCCTAAAAGTGGAAAAGATGGAGTGGTAAAATGTAACTGGATTTTCCCTTCCTGCATTATTTAAGAAAAAAATTGCATTTGAGCAATTATAATACAATGGCAGAATATGTCTACTCACAGAAAATTGGTAGGTTGCATTAAATCAAGTTAAAAAATTAGTACATTACCATGTTGCTGAATGGCACTTTTGCTGTCAGCCATCAATTGCAGACATGACTGTAATACTAGAAAGAGATATTTCAAATTAGAGAGAAGGGAAAACAAGAAGGAAATTAACTTGGGATTCAAGTAAAGGAAATAAAAAATAATTAGTTTCTGGAAAATTTTGATTGTAACTCTTTTTACTAATGAGTTTTTAATTCAAATTGTTTCAAGGAACTTTGCATTCATATTCTGTAATGAATAATATTGCTAGGGGCCCATTCAAGTTATGCCTGGAAAAAATGAATTTAGAATTATAGTATTTCTAATATTATATTTTGAAAATAAACGAACCATGTTAATAAGAGCAATTATAAAGTGAAATACAGAAGATAGGGTTAGTTCACCTTTGGTTGTATGTATATGAATTGATTTCCACTGATCAGAGAAAGAGAGAGAAGGATTAAAGTTCATCAAGCAACAATTCATCTAAAGAGTGGAAGCTTGAAACACACCCATCTTTTCAGCAGGAAAGTTTGCTATTACAGATACCTCTGGTCTACTCTATTCAGCATCTGGTCTACTCTATTCAGCATCTTATATTTTGACAATCAGCAATCAGCATCTTATATTTTGACAATATAAAACCCTCCATGCTCAGCCACAATTTTTAATGTCCTGGAGCCTGAGGTGTTTTTCCAGAGGCCACTACTTCATCCAACCAGATCTTACTTTACCTGTTTCTCCTCTCTGAAAAGGGGATCTTTTCCCCCTATGTCTGTCTCCAGTCCACATTATTTTTCGGTTGCCTTGATGTGATTCCAACACAATTCCCTGACAAAACATGGGCAAATAAGTATCATGAAGGCTGCAATTGCTGTCTCTCACTCTCTCTCTCTTCAGCTCCTCCAGTGCCCAAATGTTTTCAACTCACCTGGCTGGAAACTGCATCGGCCATCTTCCAGTATGGAATGAAGGGGCTGCCTGCTTTGGTTTCGCCCAAGGGCTCAACAAGCTGTGGAAGTGAATTCCTTGCCTGAATCCTGCCATTCAGCTTGCTAGTGAGGACTGCTAGTTCTGTTTTTAGAGCAACAACATAGTATAGAGATACTGCGGCCAGGCAAGAGGAGACAAACACTGCAAGTCCAAGAAAGATGAATGGGAGCCCTTTGGAATCAAAGCCATTAACAGGAGATGAAGAGGGGGAAGATCCACAAGTGGTGAAGGTATTACCTTTTTCTCGTAGGAAATTCATAGATTTCATGACTCCTTTATTAAAGCCAAGTATAGAAACTGCAACTACTTCTCATTCTGCGCAATGCAAACATTTTGCCAGTTGCATCCAAGCTACATGATTAAAATCCCATATTGCGTGCTTCCGGTCATGAGAACTTGTTGATGCCACGTTTGTTGTTTCTGCTCTACATCTGCACAATGTAAAGCTCTGTTTCTGTATTTCAGCAATGAATCTTCCTCATTTTGGTTTCTGCCTCATTTATTACCCATTATCCTCATTATGCAGCTCCATGACCTTGCCTGACTGCACAACCTCTACCAATGAAAAGGCATTTTGCAGCTGAGCATTAATTTCCTCCTTGACAAATGAGTGTATTTATTTATTTATTTGTTTGTTTGTTTATTTATTTATTTACTTACTTACTTATTTACTTACTTATTTATTTATTTGATTTTTATGCCGCTCCTCTCTGGAGACTCGGGGCGGCTAACAGCAACAATAAAGCAGTGTACAATAGTAGTCTGATGTTAGAAATAATTAAAAACCCCATTAATATAAAAAAACAAACATACATACATACATACCATGCATACAATTGTAAAGGCCTAGGGGGAAGAGGGTCTCAATTCCCCCATGCCTGATGGCAGAGGTGGGTTTTAAGCAGCTTATGAAAGGCAAGGAGGGTGGGGGCAATTCTAATCTTTGGGGGGAGTTGGTTCCAGAGAGCCGGGGCCGCCACAGAGAAGGCTCTTCCCCTGGGTCCCGCCAAGCGACATTCTTTAGTTGACGGGACCCGGAGAAGATCCACTCTGTGGGACCTAACTGGTCGCTGGGATTTGTGCAGCAGAAGGCGGTCCCTGAGATAATCTGGTCCGGTGCCATGAAAGGCTTTATAGGGCTTTATTTGTGTGGGGTGGAAGAATTTTTTTAAAAAGTGGGACTTCTGTCCACTTATAGTTTCCTCAAATGCTACATATATCCTCTCTCGTTAGGTCTGTTGTTGTAGAAACATTGCATAAGTTCCAGATGTTCTTGTCAGGTCCATGTATGGTTTCTTCCATTATCCTGCTTATCATTAGATTGTCCTAGTAGTGGGCCTTGTTATTCCTGGTGATATCAAGGTTGGGCTGATTCTTATTACTTCAGTCTCATTTCTAAGGCAGGCAGGTGAAGTGCTTTGACCAAAGATCCTTACTGTTCAGGTGGGCACCAATCAGGATTTGAATAATAATAATAATTTATTAGATTTGTATGCCAACCTCTCCGAGGACTCAGAGCAGCTTATGTCAAGTGTCAATACTTTAACCTCAAGAACCTGTGTCAATGCTCTAACCAATCTGCCATCCAGCTTCCCCATATATATATACTGTAATTACGTTTAAACAAAAAGATAAAAACTAACACGAGTTATATAAAGAAGGAAAAAGAAAAGAGATAAAAGAAAAAATAAATGGCTTCTGATATTCTTCTGATAAGCTATATGTATAAAATATGTTTTAACCTTTAACATTATATTATTATTTTTCTATAATCTGACTGATCATCATAACCCTACATCAGCCCTGAAACTCTTTAAAAATGGCTAATTCTTTTGATGCAGTATAGTCTCCCGGTTGAGAACTGGCTTCCTGGCTTCAGGTTGATGGTATACTGCCCATTAAATAAAGGGATAATGTGCAACCAAATATTCTTAGAGTTTGCAATTCAATCACCATGCAGCTAGTCAAAAAAGAATCTTCACTTCATGGGAACAAAAAGAAAATACTTCACATAGGTGAATATGCATCTGGTCACAATTAAGGACTGGCAAAAAAAAAAATCAATCACAGAGAAGTATCCTTTCTTATTTACCAATAGGCCTCCCCATAGTCAGTAAGCCCTGTGCTGATTTCCATATAGAAAGATTTCCCACTCTCTTGCCAGGGCTATAAACAGTCATTTCAGAAATTATATAGAGGAAAACATCAACTCATGCAGCAAATGGCTGCTACATAAAACACTGCTGCATGGAGACAGCTACAATGAAATAAGCGCTTCAAAGCATCATCCAGAGAACCATTGAAGGCCCCAAATTATTGTCCCAAACAATTTCAATTAGACAAATCATGCAACTTTTAAAAGAGCACTATAAAAAATGATAAGCACGGTGCTTTAATCTGAAATTTGGAAATTAGCAGCAAGCAGCTAAGTATATTTATATTTAAAGCAAACCACACTCAGAAAGAGGAAGTTGGGTACTAATTATAAATGCATCATTTTATTACATATTTCAGTACACAAATGTAGACTTTGAATGAAAATTTAATGCAAAGAAAAATGAGAATAAAAATGTAAGTAATTCTTTTATTATATATTACTCACAGTCTGAACATACAGGATATGGCAGGATTGTTCAATTTTGCTTTTAAGTCTTTTCACACACACACACAGGCACAGAATGTAACATTTCAGAAAAATCTCCTCTTAAACATATTTATTCAATTTCCATTTATTTCAATCTCTTTTTTAAAATGCTTATACATACCACTCTTCCCACAACTGCCATGGAATGTGTTAAATGATTTATTGCAGGCTCTTCTAGTGCAAATTTTCACTTTGTGAAAATAGGTCAACAGTGTTTTTGAGGGGAAAAGTCAAACTTAAAACAGTGGCTTTTGAAGGGAGAATGTATTTTGAGCCTGTGCTACTGAACTCCTTCTCCCCAATTTAAAAAAAACCTATTTTAAGGTCTTAAAAACACTCAAATAAAGTTGCTAAAATAGATTTCTCTTTTCTAGGCTACAATACTAGAAATGTAGCAAGCAGTTGGAAAAATGTTTGAAAAATATAATTGCTAAAAATAATAATGCAAGACTGGACAAAATACAGATTTGTTTTTTTAAAAAATTCTTGCACAATCTTTACCTACAATTTACTCAAAAAAATCAACTTACAAAAATGAAAGATCTACCTAAAATGTATTATATGTGATCAGAATAATCATAGAAGAAATTGGTGAGAGAATATCATACCAAAGAGAAATTCTTAGCAAATTAGACATCAGTAGACTATCATTTATAATTTCAAAGTTTAGAATAGAATAGAATAGAATAGAGAACAGAACAGAACAGAATTCTTTATTGGTCAAGTGTGATTGGACAAACAAGGAATTTGCCTTTGGTGCATATGTTCTCAGTGTACATAAAAAGACAAGATAACAGCCTTGTAGAAATTTTACAAAACATTAACTAAAACAATGCATAATGGTCATGTTATACTTCTCTCTCCCTTTCTCATGCAAAGGCCATGTTTTAAATATCTACTTGATCAGATCACATATAAATTTGATAAGTGACTTTTGGCATATCATATAGCCCTCACATATAATCTCTATATTTATTTGGATCTGCTCTACAAAACTCCCAATGACCACTAGAGGGCAGAAAGAAACATATTTTAACACTTTATTGCCATCTAATGGTTGTAAATTTTGGGCACAAAATCAGTCATTACAATTGAGCCAAATAAACTTGTGCAATCATTTAAACTGAGTGCTGTATAAACATTTTAAGTGACTCTTTCAGGAAGAAATAAAAATTAAAATATATTTGCTATGAACTTACATGAATCAGTTCTTTCAGCAGAATTTTTCTACGTTTCTCCATACAATAATCAAAATTAATTGCTTGTTAGAAAGTAATTAGAATATTAAGTGATTTAATTAGTGAATCAATCTTTAAAACAATTATGTATACATTAATTAGGAAATTCATTGCATATATTAGATATTAATTTGCACAATCTAAAATTACTGCAATTTATAACCCTTTCCCTCTTGGCAATTACAAAAAAACCCCATTATCTGCCTCTATTATTATACTGTATTTCTTCTTTTCAAATATATATAATATATTTACTGAGAAATAACATTTATCTTGTCCTTTCCCTCCAATACTGTATGATAATGTAAATATAAAACAAATTTTGCATATAGAAAAAGATTATGTATTTATTAGATTTCTATCCTGCCTTTATTATTTTATTAATTTGAGGAGATGAAGGTACCTAATATATCTGGGTTGGTCTGAGAGTGATTGGCCCAAAGTCACCCAGCTGGCTTTCATGCCTAAGGCTGGATTGGAACCTACAGTCTACCATTAGACCAAGATGGTGTATTTTAAAAGGTTTTGCTCAAAAACATTGGTAAAAAATTAATCAAAATTTTAATTACATGCTCAGGAAGTAACTGACCAACAAAGGTTGCTCTGCTATCAAAATATGAAAATTATGCATTTCTAAAATATGCTAAGCTTCAAGGTTGTTAAAAATGTAAATCAAAGAAAATATCTTTAAAACCTCAAGGAAAAAAGTGTCTAAAGTACAATAAACCAAAATAAACATAATGCTACAATATCAATTCCTAAGTAATTGTGAAATAATACCTATTTTGGACAACCACTGTAAAAGTCTAGCATTATCCTTATGGTTGGCACAATTGGATTCATATACGTTTGCATACATGTGTTTGTGTGCCTTCAGGTCAATGGACATTCCTTGATCTTTCACCTGAACAAGTCTCTGCAACTTTCTTGACAGGATTTCAGTTCGGTGTAATGGTGAAGACAGATAGCCTGGAAAGCAGGAGTTAAATGAGCCCCTAATCCCAACATAAAAGTTAGCTGGGAGACTTTGGGCCAGTCCCTCTCTCTCTTAGCCCAATCCCTTCATAGGGCTGGCTGTTGTGGGGATAATAGGAGGAGGGAGTATCGGTTATGTTTGACATTTTACAATATATAAAAAGTTATTAATAAAAAGGAGGGATACAAAAATCTAAGAATAATCTCAGAAAGGAATTGCCCTTGCCCACTTTCTAGTACTGACAGAATGACTATCTCCAGGTCCACACAGTTGGCTTCATGCCTAAGGCAAAATTAGAACTCACAACCAGTTTCTAGCCTGATATCTTGACTGGCTTTCATTTAACAGTACAGTATAAATATCACATTGCCTATGTTATTCTGAATATAATAAATATGAATATAATAAATGAATATAATAATCTATTTTCAACACCACATATTGTAAGAAATCTTATATTTAGCATAATACTGCCAGAATATTCTCAAAATATTTGTGTACACTGTAGAATATTGTAGTGATTGTTATTGTTATGATTGTTATGTTCACAATAGCACAGGCAGAGAAATGTTTCCAAATAAATGCCATAAGAAAAGCAAAGAATTTTTTTAAAAAATGTTAAAGTGCAAATGCTATTAGGATTTAAATGAATTACGTAGTTATTTTTGCTATTTTTTATTTTGCAGTATAATTAATAAAATGATAAAGATGCTATAAGACTAAAACAGTCCTTAACTAAAAAATCCACTAAATCACTTCGGGTCAGTTACATAATTACTAGTCTACCTCACAGGTTGTTGTTTTGAAGGGAAAGGAGAAGAGTGAAAGGTGGGGTATATATCTAATAAATAATAATGTACTATGTCAGTGAAAAGGAATAGCAAAAATAAGGATTTTAAAAATTAAATATTAATCCTAGCTTTACTTATACAGTGGTACTTCGGTACTCATTTTTAATTGGTTCCAGGAGGCACAATGAGTTCCAAAAACAGTAAGTACCAAACAGTTTTTCCATGAAGAATAATGTAATGAGTCACAAGGCACAAGTTCTAGCTTGTGCATTGTGTACCAAACAAACAATGACTACCAATATAAAATTTGTGTCAAAATGCATTGAATACCAAATTTATGAGTTTCAAAGCAGTTGAGTATCAAGGTACCACTGTACAGTATATGTAAAATGTATGAAAACAGTGTCTCATCTAACTGCATCCAAAAATATTGGCAATAGTTTCTCAGGAAAGACAGTTTTAACCCATGTCTTAAAGTTTTAAGATTTTGAGATGTCTGAAGGGTTCTAGACAGAATCACTGGCTTAAGGGGGAGAGGGGGAAGATCAAGTAATTTCTAAAAAAAAATTGAATCATCACTATATGAATTGTATAGAGAAAATACCACATATGTACCGTTGCATTCACAAATTGCAATTGGCTTTGCATTTTACAGTGATCCCTCGGTTAGCGCGGGGGTTACGTTCCAAGACCTCCCGCGCTAAACGATTTCCGCGTTATACTGGATGCGGAAGTAAAAACACCATCTGCGCATGTGCGCCATTTTTTTCATGGCCGCACATGCGCAGATGGTGGAGTTTGCGTGTGGGCGGCGGGGAAGACCAAGGGAAGGTTCCTTCAGCCGCCCAACAGCTGATCTGCTCCGCAGCGCGGAAGCAGCGAGGAGCCGAAGATGGGGTTTCCCCGTTGCCGCGCTGCGGAGCGGATCAGGTGTTGGGCGGCTGAAGGAACCTTCCCTTGGTCTTCCCGCCAGATCACTTGCCGCTTGCCGCTTGCCAGTCCACGCCCCCCTGGATGAGCGGCCCCGCATGGCCCCAGCGCCGGACTCCGTTGCCGAACGCCGAAACCGGAAGGGGCGAGGTGGGGGGGGGGAGAACGGGAGGCTCAGCATTCCGTCAGTCGCAGCGCTGGCTGTCAACTTTTCTTTTTAGCACTGGGGAGGCAAGTCAGCTCCTGCCCAGTTGACAGCCAGTGCTGCGGCTGACGGAATGCTGAGCTTCCCGTTCTCTCTCCGCCCCCTCGCCCCTTCGCCCCCCTTTGTTCCTAGGAGAAGTGCTGGTGAGGAGCAGAAGGTCTGTCTTGCCTCAATCCCCAGCACTTCTCCTAGGAACACAGGGAGGCGAAGGGGCGAGGGGGGGGGGAGAGAAAACGGGAGGCTCAGCATTCCGTCAGTCGCAGCGCTGGCTGTCAACTTTTCTTTTTAGCACTGGGGAGGCAAGTCAGCTCCTGCCCAGTTTTAAAAAGAAAAGTTGACAGCCAGCGATTGTTCCGCTGCCGCCAGCATGGCCTGGCTGGCAGCGGAAGATGTAACGGAGCCCACGGGGGATTCGCCTTCCTCCCACCCGCAGCCGAGACTGATCGTGGGCTCCTTCGCAACCTCGGAGAGCTTCCAGGGCAGGAAAGCTCACGAAAACCAGGAAGCTCTCCGAGGTTGCGAAGGAGCCCACGATCAGTCGGCTGCGGGCAGGAGGAAAGCGAATGCCACGGGGCTGGGCTGGGCTCCCCCCCTCCCCCGCAACCTCGGAGAGCTTCCAGGGCATGAAAGCTCACGAAAACCAGGAAGCTCTCCGAGGTTGCGAAGGAGCCCACGATCAGTCGGCTGCGGGCGGGAGGAAAGCGAATGCCACGGGGCTGGGCTGGGCTCCCCCCTTGGCTCCCCCCCTTACCAGCCCCGCCGCGGAAGGCTCCATTCTGTTCCCTGCCGGCCCGATTGAGCGGCCGGCGGTCTCCATTCAGGGAACAGAATGGAGCCTTCCGCGACGTCCACCCCCTCCTCGGTGTCCCCGGCACCCAGCATCCCCACGCCGCCTCCACCTCCCGGTAATGCGCCCGACCTCTGCCTCTCTCTTTCTCTCTCATATACCACGCCGGCAACAGGGAGAGAAAGAGAGAGAGAACTAGCGTGGACTTATTTTTTATTTTTTAATATTTTATTTTTTTAATTAATATTTTTTGAAAAACCGCGTTGCAGCGTTTCGCGCTAATCGAGACCGTGCTAATCGAGGGATCACTGTATTCCAAATCAAACTTTGCAAATTTTTCCAATGCTTGGGAATTTAATTCCTGAATAGGAATTAAAGATTCTTTGCTCAAAAACCAGAATATTTTCAGTTTGTATTTGTGCTACATACCGTATATGTAATCACACACACACACACACACACACACACACACAGAACACACATATTTCTATACAAAACCTAGGAAAAAAGTATACTTTTCATTGTCATATAGAAAGCTTCATTTTTTGAGAAGAATTTGCATTGAGAATTAGAGATGAATGTAAAAACTAAACTTGAGAGTATCCTACTCTCAATTATCAACGTATCATTCCAATAATATATAGAGAGCTGAAGGGATTGTATACTGTTTACTGTATCCTAGAGGATAATTCTCTGCCTTACAACGCAAAGGTTGCAGGTTCAAGTCCCAGTGGGTATGGCTAGCTGATGAGGCCAAAATAAGGCCGAAATAGATCTATCCTGGTCTCCCTTAATTTTCAAATTCAGTAAAAAAACATTTGACATATATATATGTATGTATGTATGTATGTATGTATGTATGTATGTATATATATATATATAAATGTATATATGTATGTATTTACAGCATATTTACAGCCGCACGAAGCTTAAAACCTCAGCCTGATGATGGTGAATGTGATTTCACCGAAACGTCGCATAGACACTCAAAATATTACACGGGGCAAAACCCGAACTCAGAACAATCTACATATATATCCCAAACAATTAAAATATAAATTTTAAATTAAAGACAGCAAAAATAGAGAATTATAGAACAGTGGAAAAAATATAATATTATAGAAAATATAAAAATATAAAATTATAGAAAAGTGGAAAAAAAGATAAGAAAGAAAGGAGGCCTAATAAGAAAATAATAAATGGCTTTCAAAGTTTCATTCTTTCCATAATCTACTCTTCGTACTAATCAAATCCCTAAATCATTTTTTCTTTTTTCAGTAAAAAATCCATGTTTCAAGTCACTGATAAATAGAATAATTGATCTTTCTCAAAACACGTTAGTTGTGCCATTTCTGCTAATGATGAATCATTGTTATATATATTGATTTATATATTCTTTATATAATATTATATTATATCTAATTGATATATTTATTTATTTATTGGATTTGTATGCCGCCCCTCTCCGGAGACTCGAGAAGATTATATTATGTTGTATTCTCTATATGGCATTTTTGATCATTTTTAAAATCTCCATTAGCTTTATAGTTCAGTAGAATGCCACGCCTTCCAAATCTCAAATCACACTAATTCAAACATTTTTATTATAATAAATCATATTATAAATTTTTATTATAATAAATCATATTATAAATAAATCATTTTCATCATTACATTCTCTCCATTTTTGTGCATATTGTTACTCTGCAGCAGCAATCATATTAAATATTTATCTTAACCTGCTGTTTCTTTCCTATAAAAGACTTCTTGTGCTGTGACCCATAAAAGCACGTTCATATTTCAGTTTGGAATATATTCATTTCAAATTCTCTATATGGCATTTTTGATAATTTTTAAAATCTCCATTAGCTTTATAGTTCAGTAGAATGCCACACCTTCTAAATCTCAGATCACACTAATTCAAACATTTTTATTTCTCAGCCGCACCCACTCCTTTATCCAAAGTAAACAATTGTATGCAAAGTAATTTTATATCAGGTAATTTCAATCTCCCAGAGGGAGGGAGCACCCAGATTTGAACCAAGACTTCCCCATGATTAAAGTAAATAAAAATCCATAGGAAAATATAGAGTTCATTTGCAATACCAGGACTGCAGTTTTGGGCATGATCAAGTTTATCTATCTTTGACACTGTATGGTAATATCAAGATTTTTTAGATACAGTATACCTTTATTTAAATAAAGAACGAGCAGTTAAAAAGTATTTAAGTAGCTATTCCAATAAACTAATAATAATAATAATAATAATAATTTATTAGATTTGTATGTCGCCCTTCTCCCTTAGTGATATTTATAATGTTATTAATATTAAAAGATGGTAATCATGAATCATAAAATTTAACTATATTTGGAGATTTAATCATATATATTAATTTAATCATATGTATTTCTCCTGCCAAGCTGGACTGGAAAATGACAAATGGGCAGTCAAGGACAAAGAAATAGACTTCAGATAAGTGAAATATAGAAAATCCACCCATCAACTATTATTTAAGAATTCCAAAAATTACAAGGCTTATTTACAGTTAAATCAATGTTCGAATTCTTGCACCTTTTCTGCTCTCTGCTTATATAGCCTAAACAAAAGAAACACATACCATTAAAATAAAATATTGCAGAATAATTACATGGTGATGAAAACCAAAAGCTTGTTGTATCCCACCAAACAGGAAATCTGTTCCTCCTGTCCCAAGAGCTGGGAGGAAAGCCAGCTTCTGAAGTCACACAAGGTGGCATTGTTTCATCTTGGGCCCTTTCTGTTGGAATACATGGGATAGGCAGATACCACTGGAAAAATGCAGTCCTGTAAACAATTCACTCCAATGCCATGCAGTGGTTTACAGGTGACAACTAGCACTTCGAATTTCAACTTGAAATCTATATAGAGCCAATGCATCTTGTGGTGTGGCGAGTATAATGAGGAATGCCTTTAACTATCTACATAGCTACATTAAAAATAGTCTTTAGAACATAAGAAGAGCCATTCTGAATCGGGCCAAAGCCCATCGAGTCCAGCATTCCGTGTTGCACAGTGGCCCACCAATTGTACATGAGGATCTTGAGCAGAAATCTTCATAGGACAGCCCCAGGTAGAACAGGTTGCAATAATTCACTCAGGAATGACAAAGAATGACTGGGAGCAGTCCAGGAAAAAGTACAAATGGTGTACAAAACAGTTATATAAAAGCCCCTCTGCTCCCCAATATCACCCACTCTTTGGACAGGACCTACGAATCTGGGACAACTACAAAATTGCATGCTGAATCCAAGTAGAGTAGTACAACCCCATTCAAAGTTGAAATATCTCCAGCCCAGGTCCTAAGGCGCCCCACAGTCACTGTCCTGCTCCTGTTAGGTTGAGCTGAGTCTGTTCTTCCATTTAAATGATAGGGCCTTGATGTATTTTTTTTAAAGGGGGAAAAGCCCGGTGGCACTCTTCAAAGCAGGGATCTAGGACAAGATACTGCCCTCAAACTGACTGGAATCTTCAGACTTTGAGGAAGAACCACAAGAACATAGTGCTCTCTATACCCAAACTCTAAACTTGACCAGGACACCATGAATAGAATGAAAAGCTGTGAAGCCACCAAAGCCAAGGTGGATACACTACTCCCATCCTAGATCTGCCAGAAATCAAGGATGATCAAGTTGTTTCAGTATTGCACCAGGTTTTGAAACATGATTGCCACCTTTGGGGCTGTAGTCTGATCACATTCTCAATTTTTTCTAGGAAAAAGGATGAACAGGGGACAGGATGAAAATTGTCAAAATCACAAGGATCCAGTTGTGGATTTTTTGAGGTAGAGAGTTGGAATGACTGCCCTTTCTCAAGGAAGCATTCACCATTGCAAGGATCTACTCACATGAGGCCTTAACCAAGAAGGAACAGAGATTGAAAATACAAATTAATTTTAGTAATAGATTAATCTAGTATCTAGCTGTCTATGATTCTCTAAAAACAAACTGCCAAATATATTTTGCAAACCATGTTTATCCATGGAGCTAACATACACACTATACTGAACTGCTTTATTCTTCCCCCAATTCAGAACATAACATTCAGCAATAAATGTGTTTAAATGTTTTTTCCTAAAATTAAAAAAAAAACATTTTATCAAAACAAATATAAGTTTTATTTGTTTACAATGCAGTGTAAAAACTATGTTGGATCATAAATCAGTAGATATCTCCATGTTTAATTTCACTTTTTAAAGATAAATACAGATAGAATACACATTTTAAAAATGGAAATTAATGATCACTTCCCACAAATCCAGGTACAATGCAGTTGTATCCGACAGACTAGAATTACAATTATATTATTGTTACATTAGATGTCATTTTTGCCATTTCTTCAGGGGAGTGGGTTTTTATAACTTCTTTGATAAACTGTTCGAGTGCAGTAAAGTAGCCTTGGCACTGCCAGGTGTCATTATGAGTTCCATCTGGAAATATTGCCAATCTTTTAGTCCGAGCAGGGGAAAGTTCGTATAGTTGCTTCATCATAACTGGAGGAATCAATTGGTCAGCAAGTCCAGAAATGAATAATGAAGGCATCCTGCACTGAGATATTTTTCTATAAGACAGGAACTTGTTCTTATAGCACCATAAAGGAAGATACCTCATAGGGAAAAAAGAAAAGAGAGTGCTGGCCATATGTGGGATACTAAGGAATGTATTCTCCACCAAGATGGCAGAAATCCTATGAGAATTTTCAGAGGCCAGATGAATAGCAACTGCTCCTCCCAATGAACGGCCAAAAAGAAAAATTTTAGTCTTGTCAAGATCTGATCTAGTCATCACATAGTCTAGAACAGCCTCAGAATCTAAATAGATGCCATCCTCGCTTGCTTCTCCTTCACTCTTTCCATAGCCTCTATAGTCGACCAATAATAAATTTACTTTTAGGTTTACCAGCATCAATAAAGCATTTGGTAATCGATGCCCAATGTTGCCTGCATTCCCATGAAAATAAATGATAGTAGGAGAATATGAGGAATTATCACCTGTGAATCTGAGAAGAATTAAGTTGAGCAACACACCATCTTTGGTTTTGATAAATATATTCTCATGTGGAATGCCAGTAGGCATGGGAACATAGAGTCGGGATGAAGAAGGTTGCTCAGGAAAATAAAGCAACACATCCTGGAATTTATATAATATACCTGTGATAGATACAAATATTAACAGAGGTAAAATCAGGCCACCATACAAATGAAAAGTCACTATCAAAGGTAAAAGAGAAATACGGCAGACACCCCAGGACCATGACACCAAAGCAAGCAGCCATTTTTCAATGGAAGTCCAAAGCATCCATGATTTTTCCATTATAGTAGTCAATGAATCTCTAGTCCACATGAATCCTGAAAGAAGAAAATACACTTAAGCTTAAAACAACATGAACAAAAAAAGTAAAGCGAAACAAACGATTAAGGATAATATATCAGAAAAATTAGATTGCTCTGCTAACTGAGCAATGTTTATGAAAAATAAAACAAAATAAGCGTCTAAGACACATGAAAAGTATATTAATTAACAAATTAATAAGAAAATTAAACTAATTTAAAAATTCATAAATAAAAGACAGAGAAAATAGAGGTAAGGAAGGTTGAGAGCTTCAGCCCTTTCTCTCCTTAGGTTTGACTGATGTGTTCTAAATTAAGGCAAATTAAATCTTCCCCCATTCACCCTGAAAGAGAAACCCAATTTAACTACATTTAATCAAAATGCCATCATTCAAATCCATGTGCAGACATACCAGCTTGCAGCAATTGAAACTCATTAGGTGGCAATGTTGTGTTCAATATTGGTTTTGCCCTAGCATGAACTTCATTGTCTGCCATACAATCTTAACAAGTGGTAGCGTTTCTTTGGCTATGCCTTGATTGAAAATATTCCTACAATTGAGATGGCTGATTTTTACCAACTCCTCTCTATTCCTCTTTCAGCACATTACACTCTGTTCTAAAGATTGAAAGGATAGATTACAAATCTTATTACAAAATATGCTGCCTAAAAATCTTTAAAGGAATTGCGAGCTAGAATACAAACTATATTAAGTGGAGAAAACAGGGCATTGCAATATTTCCCCAAAGTCATGAGTAGCTTTGACTCCTTTAATGAGACACAGACAGGTGCAATGTTATTATTTAAATGTGAATTTAAGATGGTACAAACATGTAATCGAAGGGGGCAGGACAGGTATTGCCGGCTTTTCTAATTTATTACTTGAAGGTAAAAGAAAGGATCAACTTTGGCCTTAGAGGTCAAATACAAAATGCACAATGGCTGAGATCACAAAGTGTTGTACGACAAAGGAAGGCAAGTGAAGAATCAGGATAACATAACAGTTTATGTAAGAAGTATTAATTGCAGAGGGATTACATTTTTTGTAATAGGTTGGTTATGGTCTTCTACTAAAACCCCACATTGGTTGGGTCACTATACATTAAACTAAATAAAATAATTTACATTATGTCTGAGTGCTGAATGCTGCATTAAGTATAACTTAGAAATTATAATGTAATTTAGTATGCTGGACTAATCTAGAAATTGAGGATCCTTTAGTAAATTATGGTCAACCCAAATGGTTAATAAAATATATGCATACATCTAGCCATTCCATTTTTCAAGAAAGCAGCTATAATCTGCAACTCCTACACTGCAAAACATATAGACTACAAATCTTGATCAGGGCAAATCAATAGATGCAATTTACATAGACTTCTGTAAAGCTTTCGACTCAGTGATTCATAATAAATTACTTCTAAAACTGATATCCTAGAGAGCATCTCTGGACCCCTAACTGACTGGATAACTACATTCCTATCAAATAGACAACAAGTGGGGAGCATCCTATCTAATCCTGTTCCTGTTAAAAGCAGTGTACCCCATTGCAGCGTAGTAGGACCAACACTCTTCATATTCTATATAAATGCCCTTAGCGATCACATTATAAACAACTGCGTTTTCTTCGCCGATGATGTAAAATTCTTCAACACTACCAACAACACTGCTACCATCCAAAAAGACCTTGACTTTGTGTCAGAATGGTCAAACATCTAGCAACTCCAAATCTCAACCAACAAATGCTGTCCTAAGCATTGGCAAAAAGAATCAAAACACCAAATACAAGCTGAATAGACAAGACCTTGCAGACAACCCTCACTCTGTAAAAGACCTTGGAATACTCATATCAAATGACCTAAGTGCCAAATCCCACTGCAACAACATCGCCAAAAAGGCTTCAAGAGTTATGAACCTAATCTTACGTAGCTTCTTCTTTGGTAATATCACACTACTAACTAGAACATACAAAACTTTCTCCAGACCAAACCTTGAATACAGCTTATCTATCTGGAATCCACACTGCATTTCAGACATAAATACATTAGAAAGTGTCCAGATATACTTTGCGAGAAGAGACCTCCACTCCTCTACTCGCAACAGAACATGTTATGCAACCAGACTTGAAATCCTAGGCTTAGAAAGCTTGGAACTATGCTAAGCATAGTTCATAAAATCATCTGATATAACGTCCTTCCAGTCAACAACTACTTCAGCTTCAGCCACAACAATATACAAGCACACAACAGATACAAACTCAAAGTAAACTGCTCCAAACTTGACTCTAGAAAATATGACTTCAGCAATGGAGTAGTTAATGTCTGGAACTCATTACCTGACTCAATAGTTTTGTTACTAAACCCCCAAAACTTTATCCTTAGACTATCCACTGTTGACCTCACCCAATTTCTAAGAGGACAATAAGGGGCATGAATAAGTGCACTAGCAAGCCTACCATCCATGTCCTAATGTTTCCCTCTTATTAATATCCATCTTATATATATAAACTGTGTTATATCTATGTATTACCAATACGTACTTGACAAAATAAAATAAAATAAATACTTGATATGTTTAGGTAGCAACTGACACCTCACTTTCATGCAACATCATTCTGGTTTATAACTTAATTCTGCCAGTCACAGACCTAAGTGTTTCTTCAACTTTCTGTATCTTGTGATCATCTCTCTTCCTGCCAATTCAATAAAGATCAGGACTGGGACAAGGACATACAAGTGAATCCCCTTTAGATCCTCTCATTTATACTGAAACTGTGGCAAAGCATACAGAATGTAATACACATACTGTGGACTACTAAACATATAAATGCAAAAGTGGATGTCATGGAAGAGCAACCTTGCTTGCTTTGTAGGGTAGATTTCCAGGCCAGCAAAATATTTGCACTGGGTTTTTTTAATTCTATAGGAAAAATATCCTTTTTCAAACTTAGGGTGACAGAGGCTGTATTATTTTTCTAAAATATGTAGGACTCTTTTCTGCTTTTAAAACTTTCACAAAGCCATGTTCTTCTTCCAAAACTGATGGTTCCTTGAAGAATGAGTACATCTTCACTGATGTTTGGTAGAATGGTAATCTTACCTGCTATATTTCAGAGGTAAAATTTCTAATTTTGAATCATATCCAAATGCAGAAGAGAAAATGACAAATTTTGATGACACAAGCTTTCATATTAAGCTTAAGTATTTAGCTTTTCCTCCATTTCCTTAACACCCCATTTGTATTACATTTTAAACTATACGCCTGAGGGTATTTACTGACATAAGCTGTTTTAGCAGCCTTCTAGTTGAACAACAGCACATTAACATTTTTAAACAGATAGTAAAGTTCTTCAATAGAAGCGTAATAAGTGCTAACCGGCAGAATTAATTCAAAAAATGTTTAAATACCAATTATCATTCAGTAATATCTATACTAGCATATTAATTATACATAAAGTTTTATGTCCAAATCTATTTACTCTAGTTTTGACAAAAGCTGATGAAAAAAATACCTTCCAGGGCTACCAATAAAGTCTACAACCAGATGTTTGATCCCAAATAGGGATCAATAGAAGAACTATATACAGTATATTGAGCAGTGTTTCTGTTTCATCCAGCCCACTTGCATCTTCAGATTTATATTGTGAACTATCCAGAATGATTTAGCTCATTGGTGTCAAACTTACTACATCATGTGACATTTTTCTCATTTGTGGAGCTGGGGTGGAGGTGGACTGCACATGATGCATCCGGTCCGTGGGTTAGCAGCTTAACACCCCTGACTTAAGGTGATATATGTTTAAGAATGAGATGACCATTCTAGCTACAGTATCCTTATATCCCTCAAACCAGGTGCTTATAATTGAGGGACCATCAAGAATAGCATTGGAATAGATTGCAACTGGATCAGAGAATCAGGGACTGCGCTGATGTGCTTTCATTTTGAATCACACAAACTTTAGCCAATGTCATATAGAAAAAAATATTTTAGATATACCAGTGTTTTAGTCTAATGATATACCAAAAATGACTTGAGGAAAATATCAGAAACATCTCATCATTCAAGAATCTAGAAATATTACATCAACACCCATTAATTTAAAATATATTTTTCCAACTCCTACAAGGTTGGTACTTAAAAGCATAATGATGGTTTTGTGCAAAGGATAATTAAACTGCCTCTCAGAAGTACTACCTTCTCAGAGTAAGGAAGGATTTGGGCGGCTTATACATTTAATAATAAATAATGATAATAAATAAATTTGGTACTCTTAGATTTAATTTATTAATCAGATTTCTAACAAATATGGTAATAAGAATTTTCAAGAAAAAAAACTTGGACATGATAACCTTACACATTAAAAGTAATAGTATTTCAGTCTTATTTCAAACTATTATAAATGACTACCATCGAATTAAATGCTTGATTTCATTAAGACTACTTTATTTATCATCCATGCCCTAATCTTGAAACTAAACAACTGCAACAGTAATATTAATTTTACAGTATTATTTTAGTTCTGGTTTTTCTTCACGCTTTAAAAAAGATAATCATAGTTGTTCATTCTTGTCATTATTCCAGCCCTGCAGAATATACGTTTAAATATATGTTGCTTATTCTATACAGTATTTGTTCTTTGGTAATAATAAGTGATGAAAGATTACCAGTAATGAGTGACAAAGAATCTAGATTTTTAAACAAACTATTCTGCAGATTTCATAATTTTTCCAGCTGTTAAGCCTGATATGTTTAGCTTGCAGCATCATGAGAATCATTTAACTGTTCTCTGAAAATTAAACTCAAAAGAAACACTAAAAAACATAGATGGGAATAAAGACACCCTTCCTATTTTCTCACATGCTCTCAATTTCTAGAATATTTATTTTAAAATTAATGTTCAACTTTGTGCTAAATAAACAAGTCAGATTCACAATCCATATTGGAAATTGATTTATTTCAAGCTAACCACTCTGTTTTACAAGACAAAAATTGGTTTCTAGATCATACTAACTATAAATTTATTATGTAAAACAATGTTACAAAATCATTTTTACCATAGGGTAGGGTTATAGTACATAAGTCTAAGGTTTCAAATCAAATTTGTTGCAGACTGCCCACATAATGTTAAGCGATTGCTTGGAAATACTGTTTGTGTGCCTTTCAATCTACTTTACCATATTACTTGGAAGAAATATCTACAAATATGCTCTATATAATATAGAATAATAATATACAATGTTTTGCAATAATAGCATGGACAAAATAGTTTAAATTGGCCCCATGCAAATCAATGTTTCATACAAAAACATGGAAGAAGCCAACTATAACTTATATATCCACTACTGGTACTTCAACAGTGAAAATTGCTTTAATTCACTCATAATGCATTTGGAATATAACTGAATACAGTATCACAAAAGTTTTGATGTGCTTATTTGTGTACTTCGAAGGAAGCCTATTGTATTTCTGAAATAAGCCAGCACTTTTCCAGACCTAAATAATTTCTGGGTATGAGCTAAGATACTTATTAGCAATCTAATGTAATGTTCATAAACAATTGAATTTGGCACTAACCTGAGAAGCTACATGGTAATATATGCTAATAGAAACACATAAGACAGCTGATGCATTCATACCTAAGGGTCAACTTCTTGAAGAAAATGTCTCTTACATAAGCCATCTCTTTTCAACTTTAGATCAGGAACTGTTTTATAGCAAAGAATTCCCACAGGATTTAGAAATGGAGCTAGGACAGAAAATAAAGAAGTTCAAAGAGTAACTATTTCAATTACTGTATATTTGTTTTTGAAATGATCTTACTGTTCACAAATCCTACTAAGGGTGTTAAACATTTTAGTCAGTGTTGTTACTGTTTCGTAAATCCTAAGAAAATGTGACTGCCTGGAAAGATAACTATGCTGTCATCCTATTTTCGAAGTTGAACCAGTAGAGTGTTCAACACTGTGGCTCTCCTGGCCAAACTTGATATTTTATTATTAAATTTATATGCCGCCCAACTTATAAAAGACCGACAGTCCGATCTTCCAACGTACGTTTGGCTTAGAAACAATCGTGGGAGCAATTCGGACAGGCAGAATTGTCTCGCGTAAAGCAGCCTAATCTCAGCATTAGATGCAGTTAACCAGGGCCAACGTTTTCCAATCCGGGGCAGAAAGTCAAAACTATCCGTTCCAGCCTCCCCAGCCCTCGAGGGTCATGGAAGGGACGAGGCCTATTTCGGAACGCCGCGGTTAAATGTCCTTTGCGAAAGAGCTCCAAACCCACCCACCCCCGCCCCGGCCTCGAGTAGGGAGGAGGAGGCAGCGAGGAGAGCTACAACTTTCGCGCCCACCCCGGGGATTTTCCAGAAGAAACGCGCAGCGGCACGAAGGGAGAGAGGCAGAAGGCGAAGCGCTCGGTTAGACCTGGCGGCGCCCGAGGCCGTGGACACTTTGAGGCGGCTGTTCCCCCAACACCCCACCTCGAAGGAGACAGGACGGCGGCGGCGCCTCTCGGCTTCCTAAGCTAAGCGGTAGGCCTCTGCTCGAATCAGCGGAGTCCCACCAGCCGCACCAACCTCATCGTTGCCCGGGACGGGATACTCTGCATCCCATCCTTCCTCCTCTTGGGCCAGGCTCGACTTGCTTAAGCGTCACTTCCGGGAAAAAACCCGAATCGACAACGTCACAAGTGCTTCCGGGCAACGAGTGACGAGGACGGATCGTCTCGAACCGACGCTTCGCCCCGAGTTGGTTGAACGCAGCAGAAATTGGTCAAAAAAAAGGGGGCGGAAGCTTCTTTCTCAGGTTCCAGGTCAAGCCGGCGTTCCTGTTTCTATGGCGACTTCCGAACTGTTCCTGTCAAGTCCCGGAAGTAGCGCTTGAATAGGCCGCGGTTCACCGTGGAATGAGGAGTTCTCCCTGATCTACCGTAGCTTGCAATCGGCCGGTGAGAATACGTTTGGATACATTTGGATGACTCGTTGCTTCCCCCAACCCCAAAATCTTCAACCTTACATTATCAACAATTGACCTCTCTCCTTTTCTAAGGGGTCTGTAAGGGGCGTGCATAAGTGCACTTTTGTGCCTAATGTCCCTGTCCTACTGTCTTATTATCCTTTCTATTATTACGTTCTACTTATGTTATGTTATGTTAATATGTACTATAATACTATACTTGTTTGATAAATAAATAAATAAATAAATAAATAAATAAAAACATATCATGAGGTGGGCTGCTAAGCTGTGCCCGTGGTGCCCCTGTGTGTCTGTGCGCGATTTCGCTACCTGCCCAGGTGCAGTAGTAGCAGACTTGCGCTGGATTCCGCCAGCACTCAGAGCCATGGAGGCGAGCACACGTCACCCTTACACCTTAGCAGCCCACCTCTGTTACACTCGTGAATAAGCCAACACTAGAATTTTTAACCAAAGTAGCATGGAAAAAATGTGCCACCTAACAATAAGGCAATCCTTGAAGTTTCTTTTAATTTTCACATTTGGCTTCTCTGTGTGTGGTGTATTTTGGGGTTAGAAGTCCAAGGGTTGGTTTTTTACAGTATCTGCAGATGGACTTACTTGTAAACACATGACACCGGTGCTTCACTTTAAAATGTACTTGTGGAATAAGATGACCTCATTTGTCCTGGATGTACTTTGGCACTTAAAATTCTAGGCTTGTGCTTATATGCAGGAACTTACAACTGGGTGGCTTAGTGATTGAGGTTACAACAGACCCTTTCAGATTCCAAGTTTTGAAAGCTGCCTCCCCCATTGGTCACACGCAGTGAAGAGCTTCCAAAATCTTTATACTGTGGGCATTGCTTATGCAGGCTGCCCTGCATTTTCTTTCAACATCTTTCAGTGCAAATTGGATGCTCTGGGATGAAGCTCCATTTTTGCTACCACACAGTGTTCCCCCCCCCCATCCGGGGAGTATCCCACCCCTGGTCACACCACAACCAAGCCTGCATTTATGGTTGTTTGCAATGGCCTGCAGTCATAAGATATGACCATGACTTAACAATGCTTTTGCCACAACTGGTTATATTTTTTGTTCCTGACAAAGAATGTCCTGTAGCAAACAATGGGTTTGTTTAATGGCTGCAATATTCAATTTACCACCACATTTGCCTAACAACTGCTGCAAAAGCCATCATAAAATTGGGGGCAGTCACATGATGATGCAGTTGATGCCTTTGGCCATAATTGCAAGCTCAATTATGGGCATAATTTCAGGACTACCTGTATAGTACCTGAATGTTGTAGAGGAGGATGGAAATGGGTCAAAAGCTGTATCCAACCCTGTTAATTAGGCAGTACTGTGCTTGATCTTGCTTGCCCCAACCCTGTTGCAAAGTTTTTTTTAAAAAAACAAACACAGCTATATAGCCAGACCTAGGATTTGGAATGTTTTAGTTGATTAATCATCACAGCTGCTGTTTATACTCATTTGTTTTGTGGATGTTTTTATTGTTTTAATGTCTTTAAATTGTTTTATAATTTTAGAATTCTAAGACACTCAGAATCACTGGGTTGAGTTGGGTAGATATAGAAACTGAACAAACAAATAAGTGGGCAATATTATCCTGGGAGTGTAGCTAAGTGGGCAATATTATCCTGGGAGTGCTGGAAGTTAAGAATGCCTCCTCCCCTCCCAACAGTTCTTGATCCGCAGAATTGGGATAGGAGAATTGGTGGTTAAAGAGCAGCTGCCCAAACATGCTTTTCTTGCCATTCCTCCTAGCTGTCTGAGAGCTGTTGCCAGATCTGGCAGAGTTGGCACAAACTGTTGGAGACATGGCTGATTAACTCAATGAGTCCAATTTTTCCTACTGCTATAAGGCAAATGGCCCTGAAGATTGGGCAGGGAGGTATGTACAGCAGCCTCTGGCTGTCACAACAATGTTATTTTGATATAAGATAAACAGGTAAATGACAGGGCACAGCTTCTGCCAAAAGAAGTTGAACATCTAACTATATCATATATAACATAGATTTTAAACAGGAAAACATTTGTTCAAGGTGCCTTCCCTGTAGATTAGATTGTGTTAATGAATTGCTGAAATTTGTCTGATCTACAGTTAACAGGCTATGGGAATGATAAACTTGATGTAGTTTGATGGTTCTGATTTATAAACCAGGAGAGACTGAATTCTAGGTCTCCCTTGAGCATAAAAGATGATTAAGTGACTATCAGTTCAGTTCACCTCATAGAGATGTTGTGGGAAAACTTGTATGCTTGCTGTTTTGAGTTATAGATAAATAAGCAAGACAAAAATATAAGTCCCTAGAAGACAAATCTGGTGTGGCAGATTATGTTGGTTTATTTTCCCAGTCTGGGAAGTGCTGAGTTTGGGCAGCATTCCGTGTTTCCATCAGAATGGAAGTAGGAGTCTTTTCCATTCTCCTCGTGGTGGGAGAATGGAAAAGATTGATCCAATACTGTATTCTCCTTTGCAAATGGCTTAGCACACAGTGGACCCAGTTGTGCTAGTTTAAACATCTGGCTATCTCCATCTGCTCTCTTTCTGAACAGCAGAATTCTGTTGGATCAACACCTTAAGGACAGCAGGATAGTTGGCTGTATTTTTTTGTATCTTTGTTAGATTTTTATCCTGCCTTTATTACTTTTTAGATAACCCAATAATAATAATACTTAGACTTATATACCATTTCACAGTCAGCATATTGCCCCCAACAATCTGGGTCCTCATTTTATCAACCTTGGAAAGATGGAAGTCTGAGTCAATTTTAAGCTGGTGAGAATTGCACTGCAAAACTGTAGCTGACAGTCAGCAGAAATATCCTGCAGTACTGCATTCTAACCACTGTGCCACCACCACTCAAGATGGTGAACAATACGTTATTCTCTCCTCTGATTTTCCCTACAACAACAAACCTGTGATATTATATTATCATATAGCAAAAACACCCTGCAAGGTAAATTAAGACTATAAAGTTAGACTAATTGAATATGAAAAGAAACAATATAATAAAAATAAAATGGGAAGCTTCTTTGCTTACAGGGGTATGTAACACTAACACGTTTATTTAATATCTCAGGTGGCATTTGGTTTTCCTTGTGTATATCATTTCATGATGTTCTGATAACTAGTAGAACATATATATATCACTGAGGCATAGCTAAAACCAGAGTATAAGACTACATTTATTACTTTGAGTTTAATGTTCATTATGCAGTGACAAGGTATACAATTAATTCATGGTAAAATAATAAGTTAAAAATGTTCAAACTAAAAAAAGCTACGCATTTGTAATTCCTTTGTTGTTTCTTTTTGTAGAGAAAAAAACATCTAAAATGGCTTCAGTCCCCACTTCACATTCATCTTCCAAGCTAACTGTAGCATCACAAGTCCCATTTGCAGATCTCTGTTCAACATTAGAACGAATACAGAAGTGCAAATCTCGATCAGACAAAACAAGATACTTCAAGAATTTTCTAGATTCCTGGAGGAAATTTCATGATTCTCTTCATAAAAATGAGAAAGATGTGATAGATTCTTTTTACCCTGCAATGAGGCTTATTCTTCCACAGTTGGAAAGAGAGAGGATGGCTTATGGAATTAAAGAAACAGTACTTGCTAAGCTCTATATTGAATTGCTAAATTTACCCAAAAATGGAAAAGATGCTTTAAAACTTTTAAATTTTCGAACACCCACTGGCTCACAAGGAAATGTTGGAGACTTTGCTATGATTGCCTACTTTGTTTTAAAATCAAGATGCATCAACAAAGGTCAATTGACTATACAACAAGTAAATGATCATCTAGATTCTATTTCTAATAATAATGCTGCCAAAAGGAAGGATCTAATTAAGAAGAGCCTCCTTCAGTTAATAACTCAGAGCTCAGCATTAGAACAGAAATGGTTGATTAGGATGATCATAAAGGATTTGAAACTTGGTGTCAGCCAGCAAACCTTATTTTCTATTTTCCATCCTGATGCTGCAGAATTGCATAGTGTCACAACAGATTTGGAAAAGGTTTGTAGGCAGCTGCATAATCCTTCAGTATCACTTAGCGATGCTTCTATTACACTATTTTCTGCCTTTAAACCAATGCTTGCTTCTATTGCCAGTGTGCGTCAAATTGAGAAACAAATGAATAATCAAACATTTTACATAGAGACCAAATTAGATGGTGAACGAATGCAGATGCACAAAGATGGAGATGTTTACAAATACTTTTCCAGAAATGGATATGATTATACTCAGCAGTTTGGTGCTTCTCCCCTCGAAGGTTCATTGACTCCTTTCATTCATCAGGCCTTTAAAAATATTCAAAACTGCATTCTGGATGGTGAAATGATGGCCTATAATCCTACTACCCAGACTTTTATGCAGAAAGGAAGCAAGTTTGACATCAAAAGGATGGTGGATGATTCTGAATTACAAACATGCTTCTGTGTATTTGATGTTCTTATGGTCAATGACCAAAAGTTGAGTCATGAGATGCTGAGCAAAAGATACAATATATTAAATACAATTTTTACACCAATACCTGGTCGAGTACATGTTGTTTCTAGAATTCAAGCAAACACACAGAAAGAAGTAGTAGATGCCCTAAATGAAGCCATTGACAACAGAGAAGAAGGAATTGTAATAAAAGACCCCATATCAATTTACAGGCCAGATAAACGTGGAGAAGGGTGGCTGAAGATCAAGCCAGAATATGTCAGTGGGTTGATGGATGAACTGGATCTTTTAATTATTGGGGGCTACTGGGGTAAAGGTCTTCGTGGTGGCATGATATCTCATTTTTTATGTGCGGTTGCTGAGACTCCTCTGCCTGGTGAAAAACCATCTAAATTCCATTCCATTTGCCGTGTTGGTTCCGGTTGCACTATGAAAGAACTGTATGATCTTGGTTTGAAATTAGCCAAATATTGGAAAAAATATGATAGGAAAGTTCCACCTTGTAATATCTTATGTGGTGTTGAGAAGCCTCAAGTCTATATTGATCCTTGTAATTCAGTGATTGTTCAGATTAAAGCTGCTGAGATTGTGAGTAGTGATATGTATAAAACAGAATGCACATTACGTTTTCCACGCATTGAAAAAATAAGGGAAGATAAAGAATGGTACGAATGTATGACTCTTGACCTTCTAGAACAACTCAGAAGTAAAGCTGCCGGGAAGCTTGCAACAAAACATCTTGATGTAGTTGAGGATGAACCACAAGAAAAGAAGCGTAAAACTCTGCCAAAAATTAAAAAAGCAATTGGTTTAATGGATCGTTTTAAAGCACCTGATCTTTCTAAAATAAACAAAGTTTCTAATATTTTTGAAGATGTTGAATTTTGTATTATGACTGGGACACAAAATTATTCTAAGTATGCCCTGGAAAGCAAAATAGCAGAATATGGTGGCAGCATAGTTCAAAATCCTGGGCCGGACACTTACTGTGTTGTGGCAGGAACTGAGAATGTTAGAGTGAAAAATATTATTTCTTCCAAAAAGTATGACGTCGTGAGAGCAGAATGGCTTTTACAGTGTTTCCAAGCTGGAAAGTTTGTGCCCTGGCAGCCTGCTTTTATTATTCATATGTCTCCTGAAACAAAGCAACATTTTGCTTGTGAATATGATACTTATGGTGATAGTTTCACAACTGATACTGATCCACTAGAGTTGAAGGCAGTGTTCTCAAGAATTAATACCTCTGAAGAGATTTCTCAGGATGTGATTGCTGACATAGAAGCCCGCTATTCTTGGGAGAGTTCCCTAAATATGTTCAGGCAACAAACTGTTTACCTGAGTCTTTTTGATGAAATGAACAATTCAAGTGACAGAATAAATCAAACCAGATGTTTAACCGTAGAGTTGATACTTCGCTTTCATGGAGCAAAAGTAGTGTCACAGCTTGAAGAAGGTGTATCCCTTGTAATCAGTGGAGATCATTCTGATTTAAAGAAAATAAAAGCCATCAGAAGGTCATTTAAGAAAAAATTTAGAATTGTATCTGAGCAATGGATAAAGGATTCGGTAAAAGCTGGAGAATTACAAAATGAAAACTTGTACATGGTATAAGATTTTAATTTGTAAGAAAAGTTTTGTTAGGATTGTGCAAAGCCTTTGAAGAAGGTGATTTGCAGTAACAGGAGTGGGAATGAAATACATCTCTTTCAAAATAGCCATACTTTCTGCAAGATGATGTGGCTGCTTCCAAAGTTGTTTTCAGAGCACACTCTGTCCTGGCAGAATATGCTTTTTTAATGAGTTGCACAATTCTATTCTTTTAATATTCAACTCTTTTAAAGGTATGTGAATGAAAGAAAAGGATGCTCAGGAAAACAGGGTGATAATTATCAGTTTTATGTTTTTATCTGTTTTAACCTGGTTTTTAATATATTTATACAATAGAATACAATAGAAAAACTTGTATTACTCAATCATATCTATTAAAATGTACAGATCCTAAATAGATTTTATTATTTGCAGGGCTATATGTTGAAATTTCCAGTACTGAATGTGGTTTGATATGTAGTTTAATTGTTTTTAAAAGTGCTATGTATCTAAATCCATGTTTCATTCATGTTTAATGTATTGTTGTGATGATGAATTTTTAAATGAATGGATATGTATCCTCAGAATTCAAAACATCTATAATATTAAGTGCATCATAGGAGTGCTTTACCCAGCAAAGAGGCTTTTAATTTTACAAACATAATTAAAGCTTTAGCAAAAGAGAATCCAGGGATCAATTTTCAGAAACTTGGAAGAGCTGCTTTCAATAGTATAACAATAATAATTTGTTTTGCACATGTTTTCTTTTACTAATCATTCTGTAATAAATATTTCATATAATTAAATAATATATATATATTTAAAAACCAGATTCTGTTTTGAAATGAGTAATTAGTTGAGAATATTTAATTTTATGTATATATTCAAGGTTATGTTGATGACATTGCAATACAATTTCTAGTACTGAAATACCACTTTTTTTGCCACTTGGCCTAGAGCTCTGCTGATCTTCAAAAGGTAAGAAGACCTTAATAGTGGGGGAGTATGAGATGCCTCAGATGGTGCAGGGAGGCCTTGGATGGCTCCTTCATTCAACACGATTCACTTAATGTTATGATCATAATGGGCAGGTACCGGGGGGTGGGTTCCTCCCAGTGCGGACCAGATCACCCGAACCGGTAGCAACCTGCTGGTGATATCACAGTTGGTGCCGGTCTGTGAGCGTCACTATCTCTTTTTTTGACATTTTTAGTGAATTTTTCCCTGTTTAAATGGCTTCTCCTCTTCGGTTGCTTGAAAAAGTGTCCTCCCTCCCGCCCCCAGGTTAATACTGACCTTTATTTCTTCACCCAAAGCACAACTACTAGCTTTGTTTTGGGCTTTGTTTCAGGCTGAATCCTGCTACTGAGCATGTGCGGAAGCAAAATTGCATAAGGAGACACATGTGCGTAAAACATCACAATGCGAATCGGCAGTGAAGATAAGTGGAACCCACCCCTGGCAGACACTATTACAATCATAACTTTAGGACTACTAGAAGTTGTGTTTTTCAAGAGGTAGTGAATGTGGGCAATGCATGTGTAAGTGCAAGAGGCAGTAGAACATGGTAGTTTTAATGGTTATTATAAATGAGTTAATAGGAAATATTGAAGGGAGTAAAAGTGGAAATGCTTAGGATAAAGATACCTGACACATTAAAAAAAAGACATAGTAAGAGGAAAAAAACTATTGCACTACCTAGAGGGGAATGGAGACAACAAAAAACCCTACACACCTAAATTAAACCCTACCTAAACAAAAATAAAAGCTTAGTACTCCCAAATTATATCTAGTTCTTGTTCTGTTCCTGGGCTTCCGGAGTGAAACCACCAGTTAAAATCCACTATTTTAAGCTTTAAATCACACTCTTTATTAGGAAACACAGCATTAAGCAGAAAGTGGTTTGTCAAATTTGTTCAGAAAGTATTTTTTCTCTGCGGCAAAATAATCAGATTAGGTTCCAGGAAAAGCGCCAACTTTGGCCTAATAGCATTCCTCAAGATAAGAAAGAGAATGCAGCATACAAGAGAAAAGTCAGCTCACCAATTTTCTAACAGTCAAGCAGCGTCAAAGAGTTTTTAGCAAGACAGAAATCAGGTTTTGGGGGAGGGGGGCATTTTCGAACACCCCAACTCGGACACAAGCAACATTGAAACCCACCCCAAATTTCCCAAAATTCTTTGCTTTTATATTTGCTGAAAGTGGCATCAAACTCCCAAGAGGTAAAGCTGCAAGCTTATTTCCTTTTACCATACAAGTTCTGTTGTCTTCTCAGTAACTTCCTGTATGTAGCATGTAAAAATGGGTCATCCTCTCTAATATCTGCTTCATCCTTCGACTGGGACCACTCCCCCATAGGTATATCAGCCCCAGTGAAGGGTTATCAAAATTTTTACTACCACATTGTGGGTGTGGCTTATGCAAGACACCCTGCATTTTGTCAGACTTGCTTGTTTCATCTTTCCACTACGCTTCAGCTCTCATAAGTAATGGGGAGAGGTGGTAGGGTTTGGGGGGATTTGGGAGGGGAAGGTTTCTGAGGGGGCTCTGATAACTTTCGTTTCTCTGGTGAAGGCCAGGATAAGTTTCTATTCTCCTTGAAAAGAGGTGAGAAGAAAGTCTTTCAGAAGCTGCATTCCATAAGTATGACGCGAGGGTGAAGATGCGTCCACCTGTCAATGACGGACAATGGGGATTGGCTATTTCCCAAATGGGGACAAGTGGGATTCTTTGATATGGATAACTATCGCACCTTTTTCTTCAGACTTTGCTTTGCTTCTGATGCATTCATTTCTGATTTGAGTAAAATTCAGTTTTGAAGTTCAAAATGGACTCTGTGAGTTTTATTTTTCTTAAATTCTGAGTGAAGCCAGCTTGACACATTTTCTTTAACATCTTTCAGGGCAAATTGGGTGCTCTGGGGTGTAGCTCTATTTTCGCTATCCCACTGCATTTCTCCCCCCCCCCCCCCCGTCCTGGCAGTAGCCTACCCCTGATCAGCCCCCTCTGATGGTTCCTCAGGTTCATCCAGGTCACTTTCTCCTTCACTCTTTGCATCAGCTAGCAACCCCACTGGTCAAAGGTATTCAGAGGGGCTGGCTCATCCTCCTCAGAATCTGACATTACCAGAGGTGGACAAGAAGCGCTCACAACAGTTCTAAATAATTTAAATAGTGTGATGCATGTGTGCATAGGACGTTATTACAGGTGGTTGTACTAAAGCTGCCAAGAATTTCTGGATTGCAACATAGTGGTTAATAAATAGTTAAACTACCCTACCTGCTAAGGAGAGAAAAAAAAACAGTTTGTCAGATCTGCCATCTTCAGCTTAGAGCTTTGCTGGCATCCTGCCATAAATTGTTAGGGGTCTGGCGGGGGGGGGGGGGAGAGGAAGTAGTAAAGGATAGAGATAAGCTAAAGAGGCAGGAGTGACAAGTTGACAGAAGCCAGAGGTGTGAGAACCAGCTTGTTCAGTTTTCAAAGCCTGAGAAAGGAATGTGAACTGCACTAAGCAGCTCCAAACTTCTGAGCGGTTCCCAAAATGTTCCCAAAACACGTATGTGACACATCGTTGGATGAAGACAAACCGGACAAGGTGTGTGGGGGGAAGACACAAAACAGAATACTTTGTGTGGAAACTTTAGTTCTATCCTGCTTTCGTTACAACCACTAATCCTTAGTAGAGGAACCTATTGTTTCAACCAAATGAGGGTCTTTTTTTCCTAGAGACCTAGTTGTGGAAGGTCTGACACAGTTGGACACCCAGGGTATTTTTGTTTGTCACCTCGCTGAGAAAAGAGCTAAAGGTGTCAAATTGCCAAGAAGAGGCTGTGAGTGTCTGAAAGAATCATATTACTTGACACTGTACACAGAGGTAATTGTGGGGTCAACCATGTCCCCTATTTTGCCAGTCTGCTACAGTTGTCAATAGGTGTGAGTTCGATATCTTAGAAAAAAATTACTAAAACATCATGTGATGTCCTCATGTCCTGCGCAAAAAGTTATGGACTCAGAGGACGCAGAGACTGGAGGAACGAGGCTGGCATCCTGTATTACTGCCACCTGAGATGGACAGTGAAATTGATGAGGGTCAGGGTCAGAACAATAGCCATGGCCTTCTGCACTCCCTGGCATGAGTGAATCAGCACTTCCTGTTAGCAATGACTTTGCATTTCCTGGCATGAGTGACTCGGGGGAGGAGGAGGAGCCTCTTCCGGATGCAAGAGTTTGGAAGGCATCCAGGAGGCAGGAATGGTCGGCTAAGAGAAGAATCACTCATGAGTAATACTGCTGCCTAATAGGTGAAAAAAGTAAGGTTATACATTTAGGCAAGAAAAACAAAATGCATAGGTATAGTATGGTATAGTTTGCTCCAGCATCCTGGCCTAAAGCGGTAGTGTGAGAACCGCTGCCGCCGGAGCCGAGAGGTTGGTGGCAGCAAGGACAGGGAGGCCAGGGCTTCCCTGCCTCCCCATGTATGCGGGCTTCTTGCGCACCCCTAGCCCTCCAACCCTGATGCCCACCTGTGGTCTGGAGCACCTGGCTGGCGCTGATCCCCCCCCCTTCTGACTTGTAGCATTGAGTGTGGTGTGATTGTGTAGCATTGATTGTTTTTGGTAATAATGGGCTTTAACTTGTTCTTTTTAATATTAGATTTGTATTATATTGTATTGTTATTGTTGTGAGCCGCCCCGAGTCTTCGGAGAGGGGCGGCATACAAATCTAATAAATTATTATTATTATTATTATTATTACTACTACTACTATTATTATTATATGTGGTACCTTGATCAACAGTAGTAACTGTGAGAGGGATCTAGGAGTCATAGTAGACAACCATTTAAATATAAGCCAGCAGTATGCAGCAGCTGCCAAAAAAGCCAACACAGGTCTAGGCTGTAACTTGAGGACCTGTGTAATCAGTCATAGTAATTCAAAGACTGCAAAAGAAGAAATTGCTACTTACCAGTAATTTTCAGCAGTGGACCTGAATATGTCATTTTTATCAGCATTTGAATTAATTATTGTTTTCAGCAAAAAGGCAAGGAAAACATCTTTTAGCAATTAATTTATTTGATTTCTGTTTATAACATACAGTATTTCATATTAAGTCTATTGTTATACAGTATTTCCTATATTTTCTGTTAATTAATTTGATATAAAATGTATTTGGTATAATTAAATCAAAAATTTACATTGTACTGCTCTCATTTTCTAAATCTAATCTGCATGGCATTACACTTTACAACCATGATGCATAGCAACACAAATTCCATCTCCAGTTACTGTCATTAAATGAGTGGTACATAGTCCTGGAAACAATTGCAATTGCAATGAGTGACTTTAATGAATCATAGCTGCATTCACACTCCCGTGCATTCCTGTTTCCAGTATTGAGAAAAGTGAGAGACAAATCAGTGAATCACTGTCTTGCAAATTCCCTGCAACGTTACATACTATTTTTCCAGGCCAGCTTTCTCCAGCTTGCAGAATATACACAAAGAAAATGGTCTGTACCAGAATCACAAGCAGCTAACCTTTTGATTCATGTTGCTGACTTTGCTCTTTAAGGTTCCATCCAGATCATGTATTTCAGATGTTCTTGTAGAACAGTCTTCAGCCATCAACTTAGATTCTTTTCTAAAGCATTTCATTTGTGTTAACTGATGTGAGTTGTACACTACTGTGGGGTTAGTGTCCACTAAGAACAATTGCAGAGGTTTCTTTTTCTCCTTG
Source organism: Erythrolamprus reginae (assembly GCF_031021105.1). Lineage (NCBI taxonomy): Eukaryota > Metazoa > Chordata > Lepidosauria > Squamata > Dipsadidae > Erythrolamprus > Erythrolamprus reginae. The sequence goes on from NC_091950.1 coordinate 225,848,168, forward strand.
TAGTGACATTGGATGTAACGTACAAAAGCGGATCGGTAGGTTTTACTGAATAAAGTATATATAAGTGGGTTGACTGCTGAAGAAAGGTAGCCAATCCAAACAAAAATGTTAAGCAGATCCTCTATTACATCTTTGTCACACGCCTCCTTGCAAAAAGTTACCATCACATTTGTGATGAAAAAAGGACACCACATTACCACAAACAGGAAAAAGACAATTCCAAGTACCTTGGTTGCTTTCTGTTCATTACTTATTGATTGCATCTTTCTCCTCCTAAAAGTTCCTGATTCTTTGTTCAGAGAATGTGTGAAACGTTTATCCAAAGAAAGAGAACTTTGAGGGAAAAAACTGAATGAGCCAAACTTAGTTTTTGAATCAAGATCATTCATGCATAATGTGGCTTCCTTCTGAAGGGATTTTATAGTTAAAAAATAGGTGATCACCATGATAGCAAGTGGAATAAAAAATGCTACAAAAGATCCAATTAAAACAAACTTCTCATCCACAAGAAAACAGCTTCCATTCTTGAAAACTTTAGAATTATCACGGAATCCAAATATAGGAACTGGCATTGAAATACCTATGTTTAGTTTAAAAAAAAAAGATAAGTACAGTCATTTTCATTTTAAAAATACATCATTCTGTGATATACCACAGTGGATGCCCACTTGTTCCCAATAACATTCCTGGACATAAAGATCAGACCATGTCTGTGGAGCGTGAATTTGCTTCCTTGAAGTTTGCACAGCTATTCAGTAGATGCTAAAAGCAAAGTACCATCTTACAAATAGAAGTTAAATATTTTGGCTTTGGTAGTAGCTACAAGCACTGTGTAAACTCTACAAGGACAGATTGGAAAACCACTTGAACAAGTTGATGAATTCAAAAGTCACCAGCAACACCAATTTTATATGTTAGAATTTCAATTTAGAATTGTGAATGATTATTACGGTAGTTCATTAGCTTTTATTGGGGGGAAATCCCACATTTATCAGATTTTCCTGTTTGGCAGGTTTAGTAATACATTCAATAACCCTTCATTCAGCAACCTTTTAAAGTTATGATGCTGCTGAATTGGATGAAACTATAACCGTTCCTTGTAATTATAATAATAATAATAATAATAATAATAATAATAATAATAATAATAATTTATTAGATTTGTATGCCACCCTTCTCCGAAGACTTGGGGCAGCTCACAACAATAATAAAACAATATTACAATGAAATAAATCTAATATTAAAAACATGTAAAACCCCATCATTTAAAACCATACAGCACACACATACCAAACATAAAATATAAAAGCATGGGGGAGGTGTCTCAGTTCTCCCATGCCTGGCGATACAGGTTGGTCTTAAGTAATTTGCAAAAGACAAGGAGGGTGAGGGCAGTTCTAATCTCTGGGGGGAGTTGATTCCAGAGGGCCGGGGCTGCCACAGAGAAGGCTCTTCCCCTGGGGTCTGCCAAATGACATTGTTTAGTCGACAGGACCCAGAGAAGGCCAACTCTGTGGGACCTTATCGGCTGCTGGGATTCGTGCGGTAGAAGGCGGTTCAACCAATGCAGCATCCCCACATTCATATGATCATGAGTTGGGTGCTTGGCAACCAGCTCACAATTACAATGGTCATGACATCCCATGATCACCATTTGTAAACTTCCCAGCTGCTTTCCCACAAGCAAAATAAATGGAGAACCTGGTGGGAAGTCACATAATTCTGGGATACTGACTGTGCATGATTTGCCTTAACAATAGCAATTAGAACAGCTGCAACTGCCATTGTAAGTTGATGAAGTCATAGGGCATTGTGTTTTCCAAACTGCTGAGCAATGAAACTGCTACTCACATTTACTTTTATTAAGCACAACCTGTGCTAGATTGTTGTCCTAGTGCGTTCTCACACAGAACACAGAAATAATGCTGGTATACCTTGTAAACCACACATATTGTTTGCCAGCATACACTTTGAGACAAAGCATCCCCTCCTTCACCAAGTGATTTAATGCAGTTAAGATCAGTGGGAAGAGGAAGATACTCTCTCCTCATCTGCAAACTCTATTGAGATTGTTCTATTTTTTGTTACATAAAAATTACTATCATTTTGGAATGCAGTGAGTGCATTTTTTTAAAAAAGTTGTTTATTCTATTCTTTACTTTCTTTTTAAGATTTAAGACTTTCTTTTAACACTCCCTCCATCAAAAACAGAACAAAGCTGTCCCTCAATACTGTATGTTCAAGCCATACACATTTCATCCACTGTTAATTATGTCTGCTGTGAATGATCAATGCCTACTCTGGGGCTACTTTGGTTTTGCAGCATATTTTATTTTTATGCATTCTATATGGCAAAAGGAAACAATGCTATCTATGCAAGACAGAGCTAGGGAGAAAGACAACGCTCTAATATTCTGCCAATCAAGCACACAAAACTGCATCTTCAAGAGAACATCAATTAATGAACAAACTAACAACAGTGACTGCAATTTTCTCTCAATGGTACACCTCTGCAATTGACCCTCTTCTTGTTGCATTACTTCTATATGTACGGTAGGAGTTGTCTCCTTGTCTCCTTCTGAAAGGACATGCTAAGAAAAAAATACACTGTTCCCAATAAAGAAATTTGATGTCTCAGGCCTTCATTGATGATTATTATTAACCATATATGGTACTTACAGGAGAAAGCAGTAAGACTCCCAAATGTTTAATTAGATCAAGGAATTGATGTTTCCAGCCATTGTCCCATGCAGCATTTACTATTGTTGAGCAATGTTGTTTCATGTGTTCTTGGGATAATAAAGCTACTGAGCTGTGGTGAATTTACAACACAATTTCCTGATAAATTGTTTTGTATCTATTTAGATTTGCATTTCACTTTAGGAGTAAGTGTAATTTGAAGGGAAGACTTCATTTGAATTAAAGTAGCAGCAGCAGCACATGAGCTTTTAAACTAAATCCTAGGGCGGGGTCAATGTAAAATATTGACAATTTAGTTCAAATTGAAGTATCTTGCAGTGGCATGGAGTTGAAAATATTTTTGATTGCCCAAAAGAGATTAATAGTAGTAATAAGTCATGAAATACAATAGAAAACATGACATCAATCAATGACATCAAAGGCTCCAAGCGAAAATGCATAGCTTTAGAGATTAGGAGAGGATGCACATATAATTTTACTGAAAGTAAAAAATTTCTGATGATAGCATAACACATAAAGATTGAATAACTCACCTATTGATACTGTCCAAACAAGAGCAATTTTTGCCAAGGCCTTTGTTCTGGAGTTAAACCGACTGTGATGAATGGGATCTTGAATGGCAATATAGCGATCCAGAGAAATTGCACAGAGATGCATGATAGACGCAGTGGAGAAAAGCACATCTAAATAAATCCACACAGTACAGAGGTTCCTGGGCAGTGGCCATCTATATTCTGTAACCAAGGAGAGTGTTTATTAACTTTATAGCAGTTGGAAAGCTATACAGTATCTATATTTCACCGATATGAAACGTATTTTCTGTTGTTATATTTTATTTCGTCCACCTACAGGTTTTTAAAAGTGGTTGATCCATGTCCTGCTTATTCCACCAGGCCCTTGGAGGCTCCCATATCCAATTCTGAAGCCAACAGAGGTCTCTAGATTTCACTGTAGCTGATACGGCAGCAGATTTGCTAAATTTTAGTGATACAATTGCTTTTGTACTCTCCCCTCCCCTCTTTGGACTTCTTTGAAATTGTACAGTTTGCACCAAAATCTCCTTAAATCTGGGAGGGGGCCATATATATATATATGGTATGCTTGTGTCTGTGTATGTTAGTATAGGGGTTTTTCTTAAATTTATAATATTTTAATTAATTGGATTATGTATTGGATTGTCTTTTCACTTGTTGTGAGCCGCCCCGAGTTTTCGGAGAGGGGCGGCATACAAATCCAAATAATAAATAAAATAAATAAAAATAAATGTTCAAATCTTATCCAGTGTTGATATCACATTTAAATGAACTGTAATTGTATTTACATAATTTCTAATTTTTCTGTTTTCAGCTTTTAAGTTAGTCTAGTGAAACTGTCAACAGGCTCAAGCTCAACCGCAACAAGATTGAAAGTGGCTGTGGGTATTGCCTCTGAAGGACTGTACCCTCTGTCCATCCTTGGCTCAGGGGGTGGGGATACTAACCCTCTCAGAGCGGGTCCACAACCTGTGTGTCTTCCTAGATTCCCAACTGAGGTTAGAACAACATCTGTCGATGTGGCTAGGGGGACTTTTGCACAGGTTCATTTGGTGCACCAGTTGCGACCCTACTTAGACTGGGAGTCTTAATCACAGTCACTCATGTCCTTATTACCTCACGACTCAATTATTGTAACGAGCTCTGCATGGGACTACACTTGAAAAGCATTCAGAGACTACAATTGATTCAGATGCAGCTTAATGAGCTGTTGTGAGTGCACTAAGATACACCTACGTTACACTAACACTCCATGAGCTGCACTGGTTTCCAATTGGCCTCCGGGTACAATTCAAGGTGGTTATTACCTATAAAGCCCTACATGCCTTAAGGCCAGACTATCTTCAGGACCACCTCCTGCCACATAGTTTCCAGCGACTGGTAAGGGCCCTCTCCTTGGCCTTCTCTGTGTTCCATTGGCCAGACAGTGTCGGAGAGGGTCTTCTCTGTGGTTGCTCCAGCTCTTGGGAACCAACTGCCCCCTGAGGTTTGTGTTGTTCCCACACTTCTGGCCTTCCATAAGACTGTTAAAACCTGGCTTTGCCGGCAGGCCTGGGGCCAAGGATAGTTTGACACCACCGTGTTCCAGCCATTTAAAGATGAATGTATTTTTAATGGGTTTTATACTGTTTTATATTGATTTTATATTGTTTTCATGTTTTACACTGCCCAGAGTGCAAAAGGAGTTCGGTGACTTATAAGTACAGTACAAATAATAAATAAATAAATAGTCCATTCAAATTAATTTTTAATCTATTGATATACACTACTAGTGCAGACCAGAAAAAATATATACATTACAAAGGTCCAAGTTAAAAAACTATGTCTGCAAGCTAAAGCAAACAAGTGCCAGATAGGAGTCTCAGAAGTAGAATTCTTGGGGTACCTGATTTATGGTTCTGGCCTACACCCCACTAAGGACAAGCTCAGGGCCATTAGAGAGGCTCTGATGTTCACCAATAAGACAAAGCTTCAAGCATTTCTAAGGCTACTTAATCTTTACAGAATGTTCCTGAAAAATAAATATAATGTCATGGAGTCCCTGCACAAGTTGCTTTCAAAATACTCTTCCTGGTTTTGGGATCCCGTGCAAGATAGAACATTCCAAGCTGTAAAAAACCTTAACTCAGATGACTGTTTCCTGATTCAATTTAGTGAGACTATGCCAGGTGTTTGTATGTGATGCAAGTATTAAGCCAAAGACTGCCAGATGACCGCAAAGCCCCCATTGCTTATTTCTCCAGGATTTTTTTGAGCACTGAGAGAAATTATGGTCAAATTGACCAAGAAACCCTTGCTGCTGTTGCCGGAGTAAAACTTTTTCATGAATATCTGTATGGGAGGTATTTTGAACTGGTCATTGACCATCAACACTTATTAGAACTATTAGCAGGGAACAAGCCAATGCTGGATGCTCTACCCCCGAGAATGCTGACATGGTCTTTATTCCTTACTGCCTACTCATATACACTGAAATACTTCCCAGGCAGGGCCATGGGTAACGCTGAGGTGTTGAGCCGCTGCCCCTTGCTGGACTTGGTGGACAACTCCACTCTGGATGTCCCAATACTTTTAATCAACATTAGAGGTAAAAGGAAGAAGAAACCACTATGGTTTAGCAATGATGTAAGGGCTATAGTCAATGAAAAAAAAATCTGCCTATAGGAGGTATAAAGAGTCTAGAAGTATAGCTGACAGAGAGGTGTATAAAATGAGACAGAAGGAAGTGAAACAGATAATATATGCTGCTAAAGCCTCAAAAGAGGAAGAAATTGCCAAAGAAATTGCCAAATCTGTGAAGAAGGGGGATAAAACCTTCTTCAGATATATTAGTGATAAGAAGAAGAAAAACTGCAGCATCACAAAGCATAGTACTGGGATAATACATACATTGATGGGAATAAAGAGGTCGCTGACCATTTCAATAGCTACTTCTGTTCAGTTTTCTCAGAAGGCAGCTTACAATATAATACTATGGATGGATATAGCATTGCTTTCAGCTGTAGGGATTCAGCTCCAGTGATCTCAGAGGCCGATGTCTTAGAAGAACTTGAACGATTAAAGATAAATAAGGCAATGGGTCCAGATGGCATCCACCCCAGAGTTCTTAGAGCACTCAGATATGTGATTGCTACCCCCTGCCATGACTGAATTATTTAACCAATCCCTGTTAACAGGAGATGTTCCTGATGATTGGAGAATGGCCAATTTTGTGCCTATCCACAAGAAGGGCAGTAGAGAAGAATCTGGTAACTACAGGCCAGTTAGTTTGACATCAGTTATAGTTAAAATGATGGAGTCTCTACTCAAAAAGAGGATAGTATCAGCACCTAAAAACCAATAACTTATTGGACCCAAATCAGCATGGCTTTACTGTGGGGAAATCATGTCAGACTAATCTCATTGATTTCTTTGACTATGTCACAAAAGTGTTGGATAAAGGTGGTGCCATGGATAAGAGCCGGGGTGGTGCAGTAGGTAGAGTGCAGTACTGCAGGCCACTGAAGCTGACTGTAGATCTGTAGGTCAGTGGTTCAAATCTCATAACTGGCTCAAGGTTGACTCAGCCTTCCATCCTTCCGAGGTGGGTAAAATGGGGGCAATATGCTGGCTCTGTTGAAAAGTGCTATTGCTAACATATTGTAAGCCGCCCTGAGTCTAAGGAGAAGGGCGGCATAAAAATTGAATAAATAAATAAATTAAATAAATAAATATTGCCTATCTGAACATCAGCAAAGCCTCTGATACGGTTCCACATAAAGAGCTGATAGATAACTTAGTGAAGATTGGATTTAATCCCTGGATAGTTCAGTGGATTTGCAACTGGCTGAAGCATAAATATCAGAGGGTTGTTGTTAATGGCGAGTATTCTGAGCAAGACTGGTTAAAAGCAGTGTGCCACAAGGGTCTGTTCTGGTTTGGTAGGGAAGGTTTGCCTATTTGCCCATGACTCTAAAGTGTGCAATAGGGTTGATATTCCTGGAGGCATCTGTAATATGGCAAATGGTTTAGCTTTACTAGATAAGTGGTCAAAGAAATGGAAACTGCAGTTTAATGTTTCCAAATGTAAAATAATGCACTTGGGGAAAAGGAATCCTCGATCTGAATATTGTATTGGCACTTTTGTGCTAGCAAAAACTTCAGAAGAGAAGGATTTAGGGGTAGTACTTTTTGACAGTCTCAAAATGGGTGAACAGTGTGGTCAGGTGGTAGGGAAAGCAAGTAGAATGCTTGGCTGCATAGCTAGAGGTATAACAAGCAGGAAGAGGGAGATTGTGATCCCGCTATATAGAGTGTTGGTGAGACCACATTTGGAATATTGTATTCAGTTCTGGAATCCTCATCTACAAAAAGATATTGATAAAATTGAACGGGTGCAAAGACAGGCTACAAAAATGGTGGAAGGTCTTAAGCTTAAAACTTATCAGGAAAGACAATGAACTCAATCTGCATAGGCTGGAGGACAATAAACTAATAAAGAGCTGAAGTCACTCCACTGGTCTCCTGTCTCTTCAGTCTCAGAACTCAACAGTATTAGTACCACCCTAGTCCTAGATTGTATTCTTCTATTAATACAATTTTGAATTGCATTTCCACAGGATTGCATTTTGGGCTGCCGCTGCACTCTTCTGGCTTATGTTTAACTGGCTATCTACTAAGACTCCAAGATCCCTCTCGCAATCGCTGCTATTGAGTGTGATTTCGCCTGGTTTATATGTATATTTTTGGTTATTCTTACCTAGGTGTAGGACTTTACTTTTCTCAGCATTGAATTTCATTTTGTTAGATAGGGTCCAGTGCTGAAGTCTGTCAAGATCCATTTGGATTTTGAGCCTGTCCTCTGGGGTGTTAGCTATTCCTACCAGCTTAGTGTTGTCTGCAAATTTGTTTAGTTTCCTTTCTATTTCCTCATCTAGGTCATCTAGGGGCGTACATAAGTGCACTGGTGTGCCTTTCGTCCCCTGTCCAATTGTCTTTCCTTTCTCTCAGTTATCATATATATTTTCTTTCTTTCATATATCCTCTCCTCTAAGTTCACTTTACCCTTATATATATTACTACATGTCTATTATTCTTCCTATGTATTTGTATATTGGACAAATGAATAAATAAAAAAATAAAAAAATAAAAAATCTATAAAGATGTTAAAGAATATTGGCATTAAGATGGAACCTTGTGATACTCCACTGCTTACGTCTTTTCATGTAGATTTAGACCCATTGCGGACTACTCGTTGAATACTGTTAGTCAGCCAATTGTATCTGGTCATGTAGCTGTCTATCTCACATTTTTCTAGATCGCAAAGAAGTATGTTGTGATCTACTTTTTTGAATGCTTTGCTGAAACCCAAGTATATTATGTCTACAGCATTTCGTTGGTCCACTAATTTGGTCACAGTGTTGAAGAGTGAGCTGAGATTGGTTTGGCATGATTTGTTCTTAACAAACCCATGTTGGCTGCTGGTTATTACTTTGCTTGTTTCTAGGTAATGGCAGATCTATCTTTTCCAGTATTTTCCCAGTTTTTGATGTTAGGCTGATTGGTCTGCAGATACCTGGGTACCTGTTTTTTTTCCTTTTTTGAACCACATCAGCTTTTTTCCAGTCCTCAGATAGTTCCCCTGTATTCCAGGATTTTTGGAAGGTGGGCTGCAGTGGCTCTACAGTGACATCTGCTAGCTCCTTTAGGACTCTGGGAATGATATATGTCCATAGCACTTTTACAAACTTCTCTCTCATTTATGCCCGAAGCATATTATAGAAAGCTGTAATTTTGTCTAGAGAACCTTAACTTCATGAGCATAATGATCTTTAAGCATAATGATCTCAAACACTATTCTGTTTCAGAAAATAAAAATTCATTTGGACAGTGTGAAATATTCCAAATTAATCCTACAAATGCAAGATCAATTTTCCATAATCACATTATTAATAGTTTCTACTTTATTTATATGCCACTCTTCCTACTCAAGAATCTTGAGTGACCCCACATAGGATATCTCTCCCAGCCATACACATCGAGGGCTGCTCTTCTTTGGAATTTAATCTTCAGACACCCAATCCTTTCATAAAGCATTCCCCCAAATATTAAATATATAAGCCACCCAGACTCATTCACTAAGATGGACAGTTACTAAACATTCAATCAAACAAACAAATATTACTTCCTAAGCCATATGCAGCCATACAGATATCACCCTTGCAACTACATTCTGCCTGAAGCATCTGGATTTATAATGCTTGTGAAATACTCCCACTCCCAGGGGTGGGCTGCTGCCCGGACGCAGGGGGACAGGGACACAGTGGGGTAGCAAAAATGGAGCTCCATCCCAGAGCACCGAGTTTGCACTGAAAGATGTTGAAAGAAAATTCAGGGCGTCCTGCATAAGCCACGGCCACAGTAGTAAAAAATTTGGTAGCCCTTCACTGAATACTCCTGATATTTTATATTAACATTATTTTCTCATCCTTTAATTACTGAGAACTCTTTGGCAAATGAATAATGATCTTTTAAAACTTGCATGAGTTTTCATCAGGCTATCCAAAGTAATGATAACATTGAAAACGGTGTCACACACCTGTATACAAGCAGTTTCATAATGATACACCTAATTTCATTAACTTGTTACAGCTAGCTGTGTAAATATAAAACAATCATTTATTTTAATTCATAACTATGTGGATATTACCATCTTCATTTTTTTCTCCTGAAGTATGATTCCCCACATAGTGATGAGATGTGATCCTTGGTTCCATTACCAGTAAATGCATAGTAAATACAACAGATGTTGCACATGTTAAAAATATACAGTACTGTACTTACTGATCTTTAAGTTCAATACAAAGATTTCATTTTTTAAGGTACAAGACATCAAATTGTGCACATATTTGGCAATCTAGTACTTTTTGGATACATTGGAACTACAACTCCTAGAATTCTCAGACAACTGTGGGGGTAGAATGAGGACTGTAGGGGGTGTTTTGTAGTCAACTATGCTCTATTATTTGAGAAATAATGAAAGCATTGTGCAGAATTAAGGTTTCAGACATTCACATCTTCTAGTTCACAAATTTTTAGAAACCCTCTTTTCATTGAGTCTATAGTAACATTAAAGTAACATGTAATGCATATTAATAAATTAAAGTATCTTAAGTTTTAAATGCTGTTAATGGTACTCACCATATAATATAGTTAGCATTGATATCGGCATGACAAGAAAACCCAAGAGCATATCAGTTATTGCAAGTGACATCAGGAAATAATTTGTGGCATTGTGCAGCTTCTTTTCTAGTGAGACAGCCAAGATGACTAGAATATTTCCAAAAATGGTTATAATAATCACAATAATAGTTAAAAGAGCAGGCCAATTTTTCTCATGAAGAATAGGAAACAATGATGTAGCCAGGTTCCCTTCACAAGAACAGTTCACTGTATGATAAAAGTCTGCAGTCATGTTGCATAAACAAGACTTGTTAGTTTCTTCAGATGTAAGTACACTGCTGTTGAATTTTCTAGATTGGTTTAATTGTGGTAAGGAATTTGCTATTAGGTTCACAGGCCATTCTTCAGAAAAAATATCCATTTCTAAAAATTCTGAAACTGGTGAGTATATACCATTAAAATGCAAATTGCAGCTGTTTTATTACCATCAAGCTCTCTATTGGTTATTAGTGCCAAAAAAGGAAATAAAATTTTACAGAGAAAACTGGCAGTTGTTCAGGTGATTACATGTTCTTAAAATTTTCAATTTCATATACAGTATAATTTGATATTATTATATACAATGAGTCTTCCTGAACAATTACAGTCAATTTCAAAATGTAAAGGAAAAGAAAAAGTAATCCATCCATCTCCAATGTTTTTAATCATAGCGATCTTCCTCCAAAACATTTTACTCATGTAACTGATAATTTGAAAATTAGTTACAATTATTTTGTCCTTTCATGGAAGTTATTAAATACCATATATTTATTTAATGCTATCATTCTGAAAAATGCTATAAGAAAAACACTTACAATGTATTTTCAAAATCTCCTCTATTAAATTAATTCTGTGCCTTGATTTATTTTATTCTTCGTTATATTTGCTAGCATGATATTCTTTAGTTCCAATTTGCATGAGTCAAATGCATTTTGCAGACTACTCAGATGCTCTCTTACAGCAACGGTGTTTTCTTGTCGATTAAGTCTTCTTTGTCCTTTACAGGTGCTTCATTTATACTTCCCTCTGTTATTTTTGTCCTTAAGGTGAATTATGCTGGAAGAATTATCTCTGGATAATCATCCCAAAAAATTATAATGCGTGGAGAAAATAAATTTCCAAAGGGGATTCAAAATAGCTTCTACAAAAATGGAAGTGAATTTTCTTTGGTCCTGTTCCTTTATAAGAAGTCACATCATTTTTGACGTTACATAAATAGCAAAGGCAGAAGGAGAATAAACTGAACAGAGCTGGATTTTTTGTTAAATGTTGCAGTATCAATGCGAGGCATTCATACTTAAAAAAAAAAACATTTCCCACAGGATATCCTGCAGAGCAGCTGTTGATAAGGGCAGTCTGTAATAAAGAAGGTTCTTCTATGAAAAAGAAGAAGCTAGGAATTGCATATAATGGGCAAACATCAGATTATTTCTGTCAACAAATTAATCACATCCTAGCTCTAAATTGAAAGTGAATATTACACTGTAAATAGTGTTAATTGGGGGGGGGGAGAGATAATTTTGATGGTATAGGACAGCTATGGTGAACCTTTTTTTCCTCGGATGCTGAAATCGCATGCATGCACACTAGTGTGCATGTGTGAGTGCCCACACACATAATTCAATGCCTGGGAAGGGACAAAACAGTTTACCAGGCCCCCCAGAGGCCCTCGGGAGGCTGGAAACGGCCTGTTTCCCAACTTCTGGTGGACCCAGTAGGCTCATGTTTCACCCTCCCCAGACTCCAAAGGCTTCCCTGGAGTCAGGGGAGAGTAAAAACGGCCTCCACATCTCCCTGGAGGTTCTCTGGAAGCCAAAAGGAGCCTCTGTGCAAGCTAAAAATCAGCTGGCCAGCACACACATGCACATTGGAGCTGAGCTAGGGCAACGGCTCATGTGCCAGCAGATATGGCTCCATGTGCCACTTGTGGCACCCGTGCCATAGGTTCACCATCACTGGTATAGGAAAATAATTTGTTCAAGAAAAGGAATTACCTTTGCATGTTTTTTGGATTACAAACAACTAACTCAGCCTGCTTGGGAAAAAAAGCATATAGAAAGCAACTACCTGAGCACCTCTATATAACCTTAAAACTTCAGCTTGAGGTTATCTATCAACACCTGTGCATGATAGTCTTCCTCTTCTAACTGGGCTGTATTTGAAGGTTGATACCATAACATTTATTTTCTCTGAAGTGCTCTTTCCCACTTTCTCTGACTCAACAGAAGTTTTTTTTAAAAAAAATTATTACATTTTTATTTTTAATTGCATAATACAAAAACTGAAATCAAAAACAAATACGAACACATTTAAAGAGAAAGAAAAGAAAATACATAACAAATGAAAAACAAGAAGAATTTTAGAATTATAAAAATAAAGTAAAATAACAATTAGAGAGATATTTGCTCTCTCCTTCCTTCCTTCCTTATTATGTTTTATAAATTTACAATATAGTAATATTTAACTTGCGAATTACAATATTTGTATTTTCATGCTTTTCTAAAATAACTATATTTCTTAATAACAAAACTGAAGGTTTTTTCATATCACTTACTGTTCTGTCTGGGTCCCTCCAGAAGCCAACACCAAACCAAAAAGAGAATCCAGACACACTGGTAAAAAGCAAAGGCAGTTTATATACCGTAATTCAAAGCAAACACAGGTAACAGAAACTGTTCTTGCAGACAGGAACATGCTGGAACTTCACAGAGGTTTCACGAAGGCCATGAAAGAAAACAGGATTCTTGCTGTCAAAAACAACGCTGGAGATAACAAACCCACGCCTCGCCCAAGTCTTCCAGACTTCTAGGCCACAAGCCAAGATCAGAGACGCCGAGAAGCAAAGCAGGGTCACAGAACCTCCAGTTGATAACTCTCCACAAGGCTGCAAGGACGGGCCTGCCTTTTAAACCCTGCTGAGGAAAACCACACCCAAACCCAGCTGTTGCCAATTCAATGATGCAAATACCTTTCTAATTGATCCCGTCTCTGAGCTGCACGTCGCTGTCTCATGTCAATTATAGCCTGTGCGTCTTCATCCAATGAGTCCAGGCTACTAGCTGGGGAGAGCCCCCCCCCCCGGGGCTCTCAGGCTGCTCTACCTTCTCCTCTTCCTGACTTTCCTCTCCCCCGTCTGCCTGGTCCTCCCCCTCCTGTTCACTGTCCTCCTCCTCTGGGCATGGATCCAGCAGAGACACAGCTGGTCCCTGAGGAGCCGCAGGCTGAATCACAACACTTTCCATTTTAAAATTATAATAAAAACGTATCATAAAAAAACAACTTTAAAGGTATAAAAACAGTGATACCAAAAGAAAAACAGGGCTAACAAAACAATTCTAATCTATAAATATTATGGCATGACTGAATTAAGGAAAAAAGGTATTAATTTCAATTTTTGGTAAAATTCCTTTTAAGGATGTGGGCAAAAACTAATTGTTCTCAATTGTTCTCATTTTTTGTAGCCAATTATACCATTTGTCCCATATTTTGTAGAAGACTGTATCTTCTTTGTCTTTAATCCTCATTGTTAACCTATTTATTTCAGCCAATTCCATTATTTTATTTATGATATGTACATTTGTGGGTGTCTTTTTTCCAGTTTTGGGCGTAGCATATTTTAGCGGCAGTAATCAAATGTATAATAAGGTATTTATCCTCTTTTTTTAATGTTGCTATCAATCATTATTAATATAAAAATTTCCAGTTCAAATTTTATCTCAACTGAAGTAATTTCTTTTACCCATTTCCATATTTTCTTCCAGAAATATCTAGCCTTTCCATAGGTCCACCACATATGGTAGTAAGTTCCTACCTCATCTTTGCACTTTCAACAATTTGGAGATCTTCCTTGATAAATTTTTGCTAATTTAACTGATGTGAAATGCCAACGATAAAAAAAATTATACAAATTTTCTTTATAAGCAGAAGTTATTGGCAGAACATGTAGGATCTGTGGTGTGTCTGAAGTTGGGGATCTTCCCCAGCATCTCTCAACTGCTTTCAAAAGGTGTCATTGTGAGGCTGCTGCCCAAATGACTGGCTTGCCATTGTACGTTTTTTCTACTTGTAGAAAAAGAAGACTCAATTGACAGCATCTTCCAACAGGACTCAGAACTCCATTAGCCTCTAGCTATGTGGGTGAGTAAGAATTATAGTAAGAATTATAACCAGTAGCTTACTGCTGTTGATAGCACTGAGTGCCTTGCCTACTAGCCCTTTTATGTGTATGTGAGGAGAGTCTGATAAGAAGGGTGCTCAGCTACCCACAGGTTATGATTGGACAAACTCATTATGCAGTTAAGATACATTATTTAATACATAGATTGTAGTGATCACCATCACTGCCTGCTCAATCTTGGTTAATCAGATGTTGATCAACTATGTGTATTGGAAAAACTGTATATCAAACAGGAAAGGGAAGCTTCTGTTCCTTGAGTGCAATCTCCATCATCCCACACCTGTTGTTCAGGTATTAACAGTAATCCAGAGGGGTAAAGATTTCTGAGTAAAACAGAGAAGATATTCTATTATTTTATTGGCCCTTTTATTGGCCCTTTTGCAATCAAGTTCTCTAGATATCTGAATTCGCCTCTTCCCCCATTAAGGACAACAACTGGTGGACATTTTCCTGCTGAAAGTGTAATCCACCAATCATTGTATTTTAAATTGCCCTTAAGCATCAGCATCAGTCACCAGGCTTGTTAATGAAGCAGAGTTGAGATCAGCTATGAGAATAGAGCAAATTTATATAGTACTGCCACACTGGAGCACATTAATCAGATTGTCCAGGTCTATTCTATATATCAGTAAAATTAAAATAGCATCCAAGCTATGTTTACTAAAAATAAACATATTTTATATTTAATGAAAATAGAAGTGAGCTAACAGGGCCCCCAGTTTGAGAGGCTGGTGGGTATATTTAAGAAGCATATTGTTGATACTAGCTGCCAATTGAGAAGAGTAAATCCTTGTCCATTCACATTAGCAGTCTCAAACCATCAATTTGTAGAAGACAAAAGACTTGACTACTACTAAAGTTCAATGCTTCCAGACAAGATGGAGAAGCTTCTGGTCAGTAAGAAATCAGGCACAGGTTTGAAGTCTGAGTTTATCAATTCTGGATGATGTTGTATTCTCCCCTCAAAAGCAGATCTATAGCCTAGGAAAGCTCTTTGATCCTCTTGTTTCTGAATTTAATTTCTCGGTATTTATATAATTGTTCTCAGATGCTGCTGGAGGAAGAGTCTGGAGTCCTAGACTTAAACTTATTGTTATGTGTCGTGATTGGCTCTGGGCCAGTTTCTGCAATGGGGAATTTGGACGTTGCTTCAGGGGAATTCTCAAGTTCACAGAGATGTGTGTTATTGCCAGCAGATTCTGATAGTGAAGATTCATTGTCAAGGTCAGATGGTGGGGGAGAGGAATCAGATGGAGAGATGGCTGCAGCCAGCCCATCAGTTAATGCTCCCATTAGTGAGACTCGGAGGAGGATCCGCTGGTAGATGCCCGTATGCACAGTGTCTTGGCAAGAAAGGAAAACACCTGTTGCTGAGGCAATTAGGTTAATGGGTTTGGTGATAAATTACGGGCGTTGGGGAGTTCGCATGTTGGGGAGTGCGCAAATTTATCCATTTGGAGAAAGACCATTGTAACTATTTGGATTATTCCAAGACTTCTACTGACTTTTTGGACACTTCACAGTTAACTAACTCTTGTGGACTCATAGAAGTGGGTGGCTGTGAGGATTCACAACTGCCTTAATTGCTCGTTTGTTTTTGCCTTTGGCCACATTCTATGACTGTTATCTCGGTGAGAGAAATTTGGCTCATTTTAAAGTGTGTGCTTTAAAAACGGTATGGATAAACTATTTTCATTTCTTCTGGGCAGGTATGTTTGAATTTGCATTCCTAACTCACTGGGGGGTTATTAGTGAAGAGCCCGGCATAACATTATGGAGACGTGAACACTTCTTATTTTACTTACTGGGGTTGTGGGGGGGGGGGAATAAAAGTATATTGTAAATATCAAATAAAATAGGGAAGAAGAAAAGTGGGGAGTGTTAGTGCTCAGTTGGACTAGTGGAGCTAAGGGAGTCACCATACTTTCACTGTACAAATGCCAAAGAGCATTGAACAATGTTTTAGTTAGTGCCCAACTTCATATATAAAATAATATAGATATCATTTGGATAAAGCAAAAATTGTTTTCCTATACAGTATTTCCAATAATTCTAAAGGGCTTATTTTAAGGCGCACATGCTTTATATTATATAATTATTATATATATTATATATATTATTATATATTATATAAATTAGCATCGTTTTTACACCCTGTGCATACATGCTTTATATAAGCATCATTTTTACACCCTGTGCACTTTTAAAACACATGGTATACATCTGCACTATTCTGGAGGGTTGGGAATAGGAGGCACTGTTTTGTGGTGGCTCGTCTCTTTCCTCCATGGCCGGTTTCAACCGGTGTTGTGGGGAGGTCAAACACTAGGTCCAGTGCGCCCTGGAGCTCCGTTCTAGTAGCGGCCGCCAGATTGTGCAATTTGCGTGCGACCAATCTAGTGCTGTCTTCGCCAGTTGTCAGGTGGCGCCATCTTTCCCCCCCAAATTTTTTAGCCTTTTTTGCTTCCTGTACATAGGCAGAAAGAAAATCTTGTGAAGGAAGCTTGTGTGTGTGAGATTTCAGTGATTTTTTGCTTCCGCGCAAAAAATAGTTGAAATCACGCATGTGCAAGCGTCCCCTCACAAGATTTTGGTGCAATTTTGCTTCCTGTGCACGTGTGGAAACAAAATTGCACAACGGGACACACTTGTGGGTGCGCCCGGGTACCCGAGCGCCCGAATCAGCAGGATGTGTATGCAGTGCACCGATATGCAGGTAAGTGGAACCCACTGTTGATTAGGCCCCTGCAGTATGGGGTGCTTTGAGGCTGATGCCTCCTTCCTCTCCTCTTTTAACATCTACCTGAAGCCTGTTGAGATATTCATGAGCTTGAAGAGCCAGTGGTAACATGGTCAGCCAATAAATTAGCATAATGACTCAGTAAACAAATGGAAGTTAACTGCTAGTGAGTCTGTGCAAGAGAAACTGGTTCCAGTCTCCATGAGGTCTTGTTTGAAGTCTGTTCAAGTCATGTTATGATCTCTGTAAGATCTCTGCTTTGAACGTTCTTTAATGAAGCTAATTCTCTGTAATTGAATGAAGAGAAATACTCAGCATATGGTATTATAAATATCTGTTATTATGATTATAAAGAAGTTATTTGATTCAGCTAAATCAGTCAACTGTGTGAGCTTCTGGTTTATTTTTCAACGGAGGAAAAAAACCTCCAATAAAACCATTGGGTGAAGTCCTCTGAAAGCATAGTATCATCAGAACATTGAAGATATCCAGCTATAGATCCCCATCGCTGTCCAGGCAACTGAGACTGTTGCTATATTGACCGAGTACTTAGAGGACTGAGGGCCTGGATGGTGAGAAATTGGCTTTGCTCAACCCTAGCAAGACAAAGTATTTGACTCCATGGTGCACAATTTGGACATCCATCCGTATTCATGCCAGATATTCAAAGAACAGGCGGTATTCCATTCAGAAGCTTCAACAGGTCCAGAATGAAGCATTGCACACAATATTGGGTGATCCTAGGTTCACCCATGTTCTACCTCTGCTATGTGGATTGCATTGGCTCCCAGTTTCCATTCAAGTGCAATTCAAGGTTCTGATTATCAGTTTTAAAATCTTACATGGCTTTCTAATTTTTTGAAGAAGTAAACTGGTTTGGAGAATATTTTTATCTTTTGAAACAGTGAGTTCCCTCCTTTTCTCCATGTATTGTAACCATGAGGTTCCGCATAATCTTTCCAGTAAAAGTTAAAAAGATTTCTAAACGAAATCATATAACTTTTAAAATCCTATTAAAATATTTGGTCTAAGACAAGCAATACATTTTAAATGTTTATCTCCCAGATTTCCCTAGCTTTTGTATAAATGTGGCCTTAAGGGCCAATGGGTAGAACATAATTTTTGAAGTAATACCTTGTTTTTTTAAAGTATTATAATGTGAAAAATGTGAAAATAGAGCAAGGTCTTTCCCAAAGTATTAGCTTTGTTTGTAAGAGACACCTGCAGTTTAGTCCAAACCAGTGTACAATGGTAATACATATATATATATACATACATACATACATACATACATACATACATACATACATACATACATATACACACACACACACACATATATATATATGCTGGTGTTTCTGTCCTTGTTTTGTAAAACAATCAGGTAGCCTGCAAGCTCCAACTACTCAGGATATCACGCCTAATCTACAACCATTAACTAATCAGCATACCTCAGTTACATCAACGACCCCAGGTGTTACCCCACTGACTCACCAGGAAGTTTCTACACAGCAGGCAATTGCTGAGCCATCAAACCACACCCAGCCACCAGTATTTATAGAAGGAAGGCAGCTCAGGTCTCGCTGTGTCCTCCCTAGAACAAGGACAGAAGCACCAGCCTGAAGATGACAAGTGGGACCTCGTCGAAACGTCCCCAGAAATTTCCAAATCCTACACGGGAAGAAACCCGAATATACCAAGAACATCATACCTGTACCCTATTGGATAACTTTTGCAAAAGGTCTTGGAAGAAGCCTCAACTTCAGACCAAGCGACATTCTGGTCTGAATACATCATATAAATACATTTCATCTTTACAAGCAAACAACGACCTTACTCCTCCCACTTCATTGCCTACCCATATTATGTAACACTTTAGCATCTTTATTGGGTGACTTCCCAGCATGGAAATTCCCTACCATTTTCATATAACATTCTGACATCCGCCTATTTCCTTTTCTAATATCAGCATTAAATGTTTTGTTATTTCCTTTTTCTGTGAAAATAGAGAAGCAGAGAGAGAACTGACATGCCAAAATTATATCTTGATTATATAATGTCATACAATATGACTGCACTCTTCCTCTTATTTTTACAAGAATAAGATTCCATTTATTACAGACATCTCAAAAGATGATTTATCATATCCCGCTGTTTTCTTATTATAAGATCTTATTTTGAACAAATTTGTAGAAATGTTTTGTTCTCATTCTTTCGTTTCTCATATGGACATATTTGTAATACTGTATGTCAAAAATAATTTAAACAATACAGTTAAACGACTTGCTTTTGGTTGATTTCTTGCACACATTATAGGATTGATTAATGCTCTTGCTAGAGCTTATATTTGAAGGTGCTTTTAACCGTGTAATTGTAATGTAGGTACTGAGGAGTGACTACAAAATGCTTGCATCTACTTCTTTTCATCTTTTAACTGTATTGTTTAAATCATTAAAAGGAACTAATTATTTTAAATTTCAAAATAATAATTGAGAACAATCAACCAATGGAACAGCCTGCCTTCAGAAATTTAGGGAGCTACATCACTGGAAACTTTCAAGAAAAGACTGGGCTACCATTTGTCAGAAGTCATGTAGAGCAGTGATGGCGAACCTTTTTTCCCTCAGGTGCCGAAAGAGTGTGGCCATATGCTATTGCGCATGCACGACTGCCCACACTTATAATTCAATGCCTGGGGTGGACGAAAACAGCTTCCCCCATCCACCGGAGACCCTCTGGAGGCCAGAAATGGCCTGTTTCCCAAATTTTGGTGGGCCCAGTAGGCTCATGTTTCGCCCTCCCCTGGCTCCAAAGGCTTCCCCCATCCCCCCGGCTCTTTGGAAGCCAAAAGTTCCCTCCCAGAGCTTCTGTGTGAGCCAAAAAATAAGCTGGCCAGCACACACATGCATATTGGAGCTGAGCTAGGCCAACGACGGCTCTGCGTGCCCCCTGTGGCACCCATGCCATACCTTCGCCATCACTGATGTAGGGTCTCCTGCTTGGGCGGGGTGTGTATATGTTGGACTAGATGATCTACAATGTCCCTTCCAACTCTGTTAATCTGTTAATTCTTGAAATGGTGGTGATTGATATTATTACACATATCTTTTTTATAAAAGATAACACATATTAGTAGAAGTGATGTAAAATTAAGTGTCATTAATTACAAAATTGCAAAAAAAAAGACTTCATTATTTGGGGTTAAATCCAAGTAAAACTGTCTGTTAAATTCAAAGTCAACTTAAAGGAGGTGCAGAGAACTGAGGCTATAATCCCATTATCGTTGGATAAATTTACCTGCTTGCAAATTTCATTGCAATGTTTAAATGAAAGGATGCTGAAAAATAAGACTAAGAACAACGCGGAGCTTTTAAAAACTTTTATTATTTTATATCATGTTTGCTTAGCACTAAGATAAATAAATTTTATTTGTTTACAAACAGAAAACTCCATGGTACCAGAAATTAAAAATTAAGTGTTACAGTATTTCCTGTAGTGGTTTAAGTTACTCTGTTCAAGGAGTAGTAATTACAAAACAATAACAGGAGACATACACTGTCCATGACTAGATAAGTGAGATGCTCCATTTATTCAGTGTACTGCAGAATATAAATATCTTCAATATATAATGCATTACCAGGATATGCCAATTATAATATTCTAATACTTTTGTGCTTTCTGAATTATATCAACAGTTGTTGAATGATGCAATTGTAACTGCTCATATCTACCCTGAACAATCATATCACTTGGTTAATTATCAGAGAGGTAAAGGGAAAATCTTATTCACATCAAACTTATATTTGGAAAAAACAAATCCATATTTTTTGTTTACAACAGATATTTGGAAATTTAAGGAACTAAGATCTGTAACTTAAGTAATCGTGATCAAACCATTCTTTTACAATAAACATTCTATTCACAGAAAAGTGAAACCTGTATGTGGTCATTAACACTACTACACATCAAATGCAGACATACATAAAAGTTGGAAAGAGGAGAAGAAAAGCATTTCAGAGAAAAAAAACATGATGAAGGATTAGGATATTAACTACATACTGGACTAAATTGGCAACTGAAATTTAACATCTACTTGGGCTTGTTTTGCTAGGGTCACTATTTCAGAAAGTTTCACAACCTGGAAGACAAAACAGAAATTACTATGAGATAACGTCTTCAGAAAAAGTTGAGGCAATACATACTTTATCCTACATGCAATGTTAGTGAGCTTTTATTAGAAGTTGTAAACTCACTTTTCAATCAAGCTCAAGTTATTGCCAAACTGAAAGGTAGCCTTAAACCTTCCCCCGCTTTTTTAGGTTCCTAAACAGATTCAGTAATGTAACTTCATCAAAGAGATTGCCAAATTTGGACAGGTTAAAGTTAAGATAATATGATGGCCGTCTTTGACCAGTGGCTTCCCTGTGGTTTTCTGAAATGGTATCTAGCCATGGGATCTATATCTAAGTTTAAGTTATATTTTTTATAATCAGAGGTGCCAGTTTCAACATCAGAGATCCATCTGTTCTTCCTCTCTGTCCTCATAATTTCTTCATATCATGTTAGTCTTTTTCCAAACTGATTTTACTCTTCATACATTTTCAGTTCCACACAAATCATCTTGAAAGTTATAATTCTGTGGTTGGTTTTCTGATCTACACACATACACACAAACACATACACATACACACACAAAAGATTTTGATGGTCTAATCTGTAACTGGTGACAGGTCATCAAGGCACTGAAACCATGCTCCAGCACAGAGAATTTAACATAGTGAACTTTATATAATTGTGAATATACGAACCAAGCTTGAATACATTTATACAAGTGCCTAAATTTCTAAAGTACCGGTATATGAAAATTTGTCTCTATACTATGTAATAACTCTTGAGAGTACCTGTGTGGTTAAGAAATGGCAAAAGTACAGTATATGGAAACTTTTTCACTCACCATTTTAGCAGCTTCATCCAAGTCATCACAAGCAAGTATTTTTAGACCACTGTCTGTTATTATAGCTTTGGCATCATCAACTCGTGTACCTGCAAAATTATATGGTAGTCTCAGGATTACAATATTATTTCTCTCAATTTCAATAATGTACAACATTCAGTTGCCACACCATTCCTTCCTTTCCACTGATTTTTTCCATAATTTATAGGCCTTTAAGGCTCTAGGAGCTGACTTTAATTTCAAACCTCTGTCAAGAATGCATTTTTGAATTAATCTGTTTCATTATCATTCCAACCTCGTTTTTAGATACAGACCAATAACTAACTGCTTGATTGAGCACAAAGGTCACCTGTTCAGAAGAAGAAGAAGGCTGAAACATGAACAGTGGAAAATTCCTAACAGAACAGAATTTTACATTATTCTCAATACTGTGGGCCCATCCCCCGGAACATATATTAAATTTAAGTTATCTGAGAATAGCAATAGCACTTAGACTTATATACCGTTTCATAGTGCTTTTACAGTTCTCTCTAAGCGATTTACAGAGTCAGCATATTGCCCCCAACAATCTGGGTGCTCATTTTACGCACCTCGGAAGGATGGAAGGCTGAGTCAACCTTTAGCCGGTGAGATTTGAACTGCATAACCAAATCCCACTTGGTAACTGCTCTTTACAAAGCAAGGTTATTGGGAGTGGGTGGATAACAGTGCAATACTGTACGTGGTAGAGAGCTAAGGCAATTGTTCCAGGTCCACATACAGTAGTTTTTTAACATATGAATGCTATTATTTAAATAGGTACTAAGATTTTTTTTTTACTGTCAATGAATGAATGAATTAAAAAAAGCAAAGAGATCACTCACTAACACAGTTTTAAATTCAGCTATATTTGGAATGTTTACCTTGTAACCGTACAACAATAGGTATTTTTAAATCCAAATCTTTTACTGCCATAATTATGCCTTGGGCAATCACATCACACCGCATAATGCCACCGAAAATATTCACTAGAATAGCTTGAACCTATGTAAATAAATAATACATGTCATCCTAAGCTGAAGAACTATTAAAAGTAAATATTGTTAAAGTTTTTCAAATTTATATGAAAATAATTTGTTTTAATCAATTTTTGGAACACAAGCAACTAAATAACTGTGTAGAATATTCATACATCTATCATTCACCATGGTAGGAATGGGTTGATTTCTACACAATGGAATAGATTTAAAAGATTTAAGTTGCTCTTTTTAAAAAGTTATTATTTATTTGGATTCCTCCTCCTTGAAGCAAAGTGGATATCCCGGCTCAAGGAAATTGGGAAGGAGATCTTTTGCAAGTCTTTTATTCTGACAGAGTAAATGATACAAATACACATGAAATGCTAATTCCATACTCATATTTAGACAGGCATGCTTATTTAAACAAAATTAAATAAAAATTCAAAGACCTAGCATACAATTATCAATCCAGGAAAGCTCAAGTACGACCCAGACTAGTTCTATATACTTCTTGCAAAAAAAGTTGCTACTTTATTATTGTGTCTTCACTGCTCTTAGAACTGGAAGTTTGTAAATATTAGTGACACATTTTCAAGTTAAATAGTGAGCTCTGACATATGCAGCAAATCAGAACAGGTAGATTATCTAGATTATAGTTCTAGTAGAATTAGAAAAGGAAGAAAATAACGTTTGATGCTCATAGTTAAAGCAAGGATATAAATCTTCTTAGGAAAAATCTACAGATATCCAAACTTAAAATTAAAATAAACTAAGCATCAAATAGACTAAGATTGGAGATAAAATGAGATAGGGAATTTAAACGGATTTTAAAAGTTGGCCTGCCAAAAAGAGGTAATACTGACAAAAGCTCTGTAGAAAGAAGTTTTAAATTTTAATGAAATACAGCAAACAATGAAACATATTTTTTTGTCTAGAAAAAGTGTATGTGTGTGAGAGAGAGAGTGAGAGAGAGGGAAGGAGGGAGAGAGAGGGAGAATTATTAGTATATTGCTGGTTTCTAAGACAGATATGTATGTCAATAATCTATATTTCCTAAATTTATTTTGGAAATACAATTTGTTAGCAAAATACATGTCTATATTTTGGCAACATGGGTAGATAGTTAGAGGAAACTGTGTAACATTTAGCAACCTAAAAATGATGCCATTGCAACCTTTTCAAGTAACATGATCCCCAGTATTCCCTACTAACAGTTTAAATGGGTGCTATGTTGCTATTATCATGTAGTTTTTTGTTTTTACTTATTCCTGGTCTCTTGGCTTCTAATCTTTTGTTTGCTGCTCAGAATCCTGTTTACAACATGTAAATTGATATAACAAATAAATAAACACATACTAGATACTGCTCAATGCTCAAATATTTAATGTATTGGATAACTACCCTATGGCAAGTAGTGTAGCAATAGTGGATTTCTAAAAGCCATACACTGAGTGAATAGTAAATTCCTGGAGTAATAAAGTGGCCTTTCTGTTTTCTAAAATATAATAAAAATTAAAATGTATAGCTTAATAAGCAGGTGGCAGAATATAAAGGAAAAACTACTAATATAATATTTGCAGCCTACCGAAATATTTCTGGTTTATATAATTGTGTGTATAAACTGCCACATCTTTCTGAGTAGAAAAACAAATATACTGTAAATGGAAAGATTGTTTAAAAGGCTGAAAATCAGAATCCAGGAGGGCTGAATAAAACTGAGTTGCTTATTGACTGCAATGCCAAAAAACTCTTGGAGAAGTCCTCTCAAACTGTGATGATGCCTTAAAATGGGGCTGAAGCAGAAAGAAAAAATTCAGTCAATTAGGTAGCAGAGCCTTAAGCAAAGCAACAGACCGTGCTATGCAAAATGATTCTTTTTTGCTGACAGAGATTCATGGGGTTAATCACATTGTAAGTATCTGGGTGAGTTTATAGGATGCTAGACAACCCGTGACCCCTTGGGTCATCATTACAAATTTATTTCCTTACCAGATTCCTTAATGCTTTCAAAGGTGACAGGCTTTCTAATGTGATGGCCAACTTATGGCACACACTCTGCTGGCACCCATGCCATTGCCCCAGGTCAGATCTCCATGGCATTTCTTTCATGAGCTTCTGTCTGCCTGCAAATGACGAAACAGAAGCTCATGAAAGAAAAAGATCTTACCTCTTGCAGCACTGCAGGTTTTGGAAGCCCCTCCAGCCAGCTGGTCTTTCGGTCTCTGCTGCACATCCATGCATCCATGCTTGCATATGTCCATGCATGCATGCACACATGTGCGTGTTTGGGTACAGATGCACACCTTTCCGTTTGGGCATGTGCGCATGTAGTTTGGGCACTCGGTGTTTAAAAGATTCGCCATTACTGGTATCATTCGGGAGTTCTCAACTTACACAGTGAATTTAGTGACTGTTCAAAATAATAATGGCATTGAAAAAAGTGATTTACTGTATAAGCATTTTGCACACTTATAACTATTGCAACATCCCCATTATCACATGATAAAAATTCCGGCGCTTGGCAACTGACTGGTGTTTATGACAGTTGTAGTGTCCTGCTAGGGAGCCAGATGTATACATTTTACCATTACCCTATAGAAATTTATAGATAAAAGAAATCAACTTGTATTTAGCTAAAGGCCTTAGCAAAACAAGGACACAAACTACTTCAAAACTGGCTTCCTCACAGAGGGGATTTTCATGCGCAAGTGAAAGCCTTACAAATATTCATATTAAGATTTTAACAATTAACAAACAGTTAATTCATGGCATCGGACCAGAATATCTCCGAGACCGCCTTCTGCCGCACGAATCCCAGTGACCAGTTAGGTCCCACAGAGTTGGCCTTCTCCGGGTCCCATCGACTAAACAATGTCGTTTGGTGGGACCCAGGGGAAGAGCCTTCTCTGTGGCAGCCCCGACCCTCTGGAACCAGCTCCTTCCAGAATTGCCCCCACCCTCCTTGCCTTTCGTAAGCTCCTTAAAACCCACCTCTGTCGTCAGGCATGGGGGAACTGACATATTCCTTTCCCTCCAGGCCTATACAATTTATGCATGGTATGTTTGTGTGTATGCTTGGTTTTAATAAGGGTTTTTAGTTATTTTAAATATTAGATTTGTTATACGCTGTTTTATTATTGTTGCTAGCCACCCCGAGTCTACGGAGAGGGGTGGCATACAAATCATACAAACAAACAAACAAATTTCTACACAAGACTATAAGCCTGTGCACACTTTTTAGTACACAGCATACAGAAAGCTTTCTGAGACTTGTTTCTGAATAATAGAATATACTATGTGACATTACGCTATCTATAAATACTCAATAGGTATTCTGACAGAAGAAAAAGTCCTTATTTATAATACATTAGCATTTGGGTCCTTCAGCTCAGAAAGAATTAAAAAAACCACAATGAAATAAATCAAAGGTTCCGTTCATACCTTTTTATCTGAAGTTATAAGCTTAAAGGCCTCAGTTACTTGTTGCACTGTAGCACCACCTCCGACATCAAGAAAATTTGCTGGAGTGCCTCCATGAAGTTTAATTATATCCATTGTAGCCATTGCCAGACCAGCTCCGTTCACTAGAGTGAAAACGGGGTAGGCAGAAAGAAAAACAAAGGGTGCGGGGGGGGAAAAGAATCACTATGATGCAGAAGACCCATGTTTTGAGTTTCCTAACATTAGATGAGCAAAACATACCCAGGCATCCAATGCTTCCATCTAATCCTATGTAATTGAGATCTGCCTTCGCTGCATCTCTGTCTCTCTTGTCTTCCTGAGTCCAATCCTGCAGGTCGAAGATTTTCTGCTGACGATAAGCCGAATTGCTATCAAAATTTATCTTTGCGTCCATACACATCACTTGGAAGACAAACAAATTGTGTTTAGACCCTTTAGCTCTAAAACGTAAATTTATCTCCTAGAAAAATATGTTCTGGAAGTTAGATGTGATGTCACACTACCATTTCCCCCTCACTAAATGCAGTTCTGTAAAATGAGAGATAACTGTATTCTTTGTGATCTAATAGGAGTCAGTATATAACATGTCTGCCTTCTACATTGCAGGTACCTGTTCTGAATTTTTGTTTGTTTTTAACCTTTTATTTTAAAAAAATTCTGGGCAAGGTTGTGTAAAGATTCCAGCCATCCTCCTCTTTCTCTATCTCATGATATCCTGAGACTCAAGTAGGCTAACTTCTAAATGACTGAATTCAAAGAATCATGTAATTAGAAGGACATCAATGCAGTAAATTCTTCTACTATAGTAGAAGAACACTAAAGATAGCCATCAATGTATGTAGATCTAGAACCCATCCCTTTTGGAGGTGGTGTGTTTCATCAATAAACAGCCTGCATCATCAGGTTATTCTCCTAAAGTTTAGTTCAGTGATGAGAGTGGGGAACCAGGGCACCTCTAAAAGACATTAAACTCATTATCATTTTAATAAACATGGAATAAGACAAGTGATTATTGTGAGTCAGCAACCTTTGGCATTCAAATGTTTACCCACTATATGAGGAGTTTTATCTAAACCCTTCTCTTTCGGAAGGGATTCACTAAACACACTGGCTCTAATCCCACTATTTGGAGCCAAGAAATTGGTTCCTTCATCTGTGGCAGCTTTCAGTATTTGAAGATGGCTGTCATGTCACCTCTTGACTGACCTTTCTCCAGACTAAAGTACCAACTCCTTCAACCTTTCCTTATAGTTTCCAAGCACATCATCAAATTCATCACCCTTCTCTGCACACACTCCAGGGAATTTTTAGCTTGATAATGTTTAGCCTTAGATAATGTTCGACTTCTTTTTACCGTTTTGTATCTATTTATATTGTACTCATATTGTTGTTGTTAGCCGCCGTGAGTCCTTTTGGATTGGGTGGCATAGAAGTCGAATAAATAAATAAATTTGTCAAAATCCTTCTTAAACTGCAGTACATGCAACTGAACACAGAATTCCAGATGTCCTCTGAATTGGACAATATGCGTCCTGCCAGTTTAGCTGCTGTATAATGCAAATATGAAACTGATCTGTATTTAGATTTGATTTGCAACTCTAGAATCTTTCTGCATTTTATGCATGCACCCATCCTCATTGTGCTGCATCTTCTGTTTCTTTATCCAAAACTGATATAAATTTAGTAAATACTACATTGCATCTCATTTGTCACCACTTCTTCCAAATAGATCAGGCTCACTGAGGAGCATTCAATGCAAATACAATCAAATAATTACAACAGATAAATATCTCCATAAAATAGTATGACCTTCTCTATGCATTACTAATTAGTTAAAAAGAGTGTAACAACCTTGCCAAAACCAAAATATATTACATCATAAGACATAAGATGTACAAAAAAGGAGGCAACATTAATTTGACATAATTAATTGTTAAAGATTCCATGCTTATGATGTTTTTTTAAAAGAATGTGGCATAGTTTGCTGAAGAAACCAGAGATTGAGGCATATATGATAAGCCAGCCTTACATTTAACTGCAGCTGCAGTAAATTGGTCCCAACACATTCTAGAATACTAATGATATATAGCATTTTACAAGAGTACCATTGTGAAGACTGAGCAGCAATATAGACATAAAGATTGCCTTTCCATCATACCGTGATACCCCAAGTAAGTTTTATTGTTTGTTCCTTTTTTAATGAAACTAGAACTTGAATACTGAAACTTAAGATTTTTATATGTCACCATATTAAAGGAGTTCATAAGAAAGTACTTTACCAATCCCTGTTGAATCTTCAACCATTGGATTTATTTCTACCATAGTGGCATCAAATTTAATGAAAAGATTGTATATCTTAATCATATTTTCAGCTGCTTCATCTACCAAGTTGGCAGGAAATCCCATTTTCTGGGCTAGCTAAAAAGAAAAGAAAAGAGGGAGACAGTAAGAAACCAAATACTGAATTATTTTATATTACAAATAAACATGGATAGCATATATCTGGGACACTCAATAATAAGTGTTATCTGTAGTGACCCTAACCCTCTGCTCTCATCACAGATGAACCATATTGCCAAAACTCCTGTTACATTTCAAAAAATTTGGAAAATACATGATGAAAGCAATATATTCACATGTAAAACACAAAGCCTTTCCTTCCATAAATTTGTGCAGTGATCCTCAGTGAACATCCAGCCAATCCTCTTGAGGAAAAATATAAAATAAAAATCCACTTGTAGTATAGTTTTGAATAAGCATTGGGTAACTAACAAACCAAAGAAAGATAAACTAACATTTTTGTTTTTGTTTCTAATTCAATTCTTGTTTATTTTTAAATTTTAATTTTTATGAATTTTCAAAAAGTTCCAGAATGCATGCTTGTCATTCATTAAAAATATATTGAGAGCCTGTGAATTATGACACTGATGAAACTGCTAATTAATGTAGACAACTTTAAAGCTTAAACCCCTAGTTCTTATTGAATTTAGAAAAATGATGATGACACTAGAAACATTTATCATTTTTTTTAGTATAAGATGCACCTTTTTACCCCTGAAAAGAGGGTGAAAATGTGGGTGTGTCTTATATACTGAATGTACCTCTACCCAGCCACCCCCACCCTGTGGCCTCTGCTTCCCAGCAATTTACCTCCTTGCAGCAAGCAGCCCAAAGCCACATTAGCACAAGCCACTGATTATATGTCTCCTGACTCTCAACTGATTGATTGAAACTGAAGGCAAACCCAGGTACTAAAAGGAAAGTGAAACTAAAGCTGCAAGGAGGCAAATTGCTGGCAAGGAGAGGCAAGGCAGAATTTTATTTCCTTGTGCTAATCAGATTGTGCTGAAACTGGCTGTTTGTTGTTTGCAGCAAGGAGGTAAGTCAATTATTATAAATGCCTATAGAATGTTCAAATTATTAGATTTATTTTTAAAGAGTGCTTTATTATTGTTCTAGACAACTTAACAAAAAGAAGCTTTGTAAAATAAATGCTTGATCTGAAGAGGCCCAGTGCTATTCTATCTATAGTAGAGAATAAATATACTTCCAGAAAGCCACATCAATTTTAACAGGAGCTGTAAAAGTATAATCTGAAATGTAGCAGCGGTCCTGTTTTAGTATTAAGATAAGGCATGTGAGTTAAACCCTGACTTAGTCATGCTTGGAGTAGATCTATTTAAATAATTGGGAGGAGTTAGTGTGACCACAGTTAGTGTGACCACATTTAAGAAAACTTGCTGGCATTAATATACTACCATAAATTTGTAGATTTGTATGCCGCCCCGAGTCTGCAGAGAGGGGCGGCATACAAATCTAAATAATTAATAAATAAATAAATAAATAAATAAATAAATAAATAATGTATATTTCTCCAATTCTTTGCTATTTTTATGGGTCAGACACACATGCACAGAAATACACAGCAAACAGTGTATATCATCTGTGCTGATTGCTGGGAGACAAGCAGATTTGTTTTTTCCTTGTTTTCCTCCCTTAAAACTAAGGTGTGTCTTATACTTGGGTGCGTCTTATACTCTGAAAATACAGTGATATATTCTTGAAATTACTATAGTGCATCTAGGTCAAAGGACAAGATGTTATGCAACAAAGTCCACATGCAAAACAAAATATGCCATACATTGTATCAACATATTCTATTTAAGAACAAATTACAACAACCTATATTGCAGCTTCCTTCCCATGCAACATTTCCCTAGGCATCCATCCAATATATTTTTATCAGTTCAACAGGTTGCACCACTTATGTTATACACGTGCTGTTACTGAGCAAAAGGGGCCAGTTCATTACCCTGATAGCTTGTTCTTTTTTAATGCCTTCTACAATGTCAATTGGTTCCTTTGCGATTGCATCAGGATTCTCGGCAGCCACATCTTCAATATTGACACCACCCTGAGAACTGCCAATGAGAACAGGCCCCTGAAAAGAGGAAATGTACTATATTAGTATTGCTTAAAACCAGAAACCACATTCACACTCTGTTTAGCCTCTGGCTAGAACAAAGGCTTTTCAATAGGCTTCCAAAAATAGGGGTACAGGTACATATTAATGGTAACTAATGAGGGTGAATGCTTGTGACTTAGTGGAAGACAAATCAGTAAAAGCAGTTTATTATTTATTTATTTATTTATTTATTTATTGTTTGATTGATTTGATTTGTATGCCACCCCTCTCCAAAGACTCGGGGCGGCTAACAACAACAATAAAACAACACGAAGCAAATCTAATATTAAAAATGACTAAAACCCTTATTAAAACCAAACATACATACAGACATACCATGCATAAATTGTATAGGCCTGAGAGGGGGAAGGAATATCTCAGTTCCCCCATGCCTGACGACAAAGGTGGATTTTAAGGAGTTTACGAAAGGCAAGGAGGGTGGGGGCAATTCTAATCTCTGGGGGGAGCTGGTTCCAGAGGGTCGGGGCCACTACAGAGAAGGTTCTTCCCCTGGGTCCCGCCAACTGACATTGTTTGGTCGATGGGACCCGGAGAAGGGCGACATACAAATCTAATAAATTGAATTGAATTGAATTGAACTCTGTGGGACCTAATCGGTCACTGGGATTCGTGCGGCAGAAGGCGGTCCCAAAGATATTCTGGTCCGATGCCATGAAAGGCTTTATAGGTCATAACCAACACTTTGAATTGTGACCGGAAACTGATCGGCAACCAATGCAGACTGCGGAGTGTTGGTGTAACGTGGGCATACCTAGGGAAGCCCATGATTGCTCTCGCAGCTGCATTCTGCACGATCTGAAGTTTCCGAACAGTTTTCAAAGGTAGCCCCATGTAGAGAGCGTTACAGTAGTCGAGCCTCGAGGTGATGAGGGCATGAGTGACTGTGAGCAATGACTCCCGGTCCAAATAGGGCCGCAACTGGTGCACCAGGCGGACCTGGGCAAACGCCCCCCTCGCCACAGCTGAAAGATGTTTCTCTAATGTGAGCTGTGGATCGAGGAGGATGCCCAAGTTGCGGACCTCTCTGACGGGGTCAGTGATTCCCCCCCCCCCAGGGTAATGGATGGACAGATGGGATTGTCTCTGGGAGGCAAAACCCACAGCCACTCCATCTTATCAGGGTTGAGTTTGAGTCTGTTGACACCCATCCAGACCCCAACTGCCTCCAGGCACCGGCACATCACATCCACTGCTTTGTTGACTGGACATGGGGTGGAGATGTACAACTGGGTATCATCCGCGTACTGATGATACCTCACCCCATGCCCTTGGATGATCTCGCCCAACAGTTTCATGTAGATATTAAATAGCAGGGGGGAGAGGACCGACCCCTGAGGCACCCCACAAGGGAGAGACCTAGAGGTTGACCTCTGACCCCCCACTAACACCGACTGCGACCGACCGGAGAGGTAGGAGGAGAACCACTGAAGAACAGTGCCTCCCATTCCCAACTCCTCCAGCCGGCGCGGAAGGATACCATTTATTAATATAAATTTGCTAGCCACATAATTTTAAATTCTGATAACTATTCCAGCCTCCTTTGTTGCCACATCAAAAACCTTGTAGTAGAAATCCTGTAGGAAAAGATGCATCATTTATGGATTTTTTAAATATAAGCTGACTGTCAAGGACAATGAAAGTTTGGTATCAACTTGTGGTACAGTACGTAGAGGTAAGGATTACAAACAGCTTTAACAGTTTTCATTTTATGCAAAAATGTTTTAATCCAGAGACCAAATACTTTCTACCCACATATTTCCAAATATCCAACTACCCCTCAAGCTATGACCCCCACGTGGCAAACAAGTGAACATTTTAATATTTTTATAATATTTAATTCTATAATATTTATTTATCTATTTTATTTTTATTTTACGAACTGTATATTGCTGCCTATTTGCACATAGTGACTCAAAACATCTTACAGGAATATAAAAACCTCATATATAAAACAATGAAACTAAAAAAAGAACAATCATATAATAAATAAAATAATAAATTCCTACCCTCCAACTCTGGTGATAACACACCACACAAGCCATTTTAAGGGCTCCATCCTGTTTCCCAGGTCCACTGGCAGAACCAAGTCTTCAGAGCCTTCTAGAAGAGTATTAGAATGAGGCCATTCTAGGGGAATGATGTTCCAGAGAAAGGGAGCCACCATGGAGAAGGCTCTTCTTCTGAGTCTCTCCCACCCCTCCGGTGTATTGCCCTAGGGCAGGGATGTCAAACTCAATTTCATTGAGGGCCACATCAGGGTTGTATTTGACCTTGGGGGCTCAGGGTGGTAAGGCCAGGGTGGATATGGCCAGGTCAACATCATTCATATTAGGGGTGCCTGCGGTGGCCCAAGCACTCTGCCAGTGAAAATGGGCTCTGTTTTCAGCTGTGATGGCCTCCTGCAATTTTCTGCCAATAAAAACAGAGCTCAGGAGGGCTCTGTTTTCGCTGGCAGAGGCATCATGGGCTGGCCCTTTGCTGTTTCCAAGGGCCCCACAGGCCAGATCTAAGCATCCCATGTGCTGGATTCGGCCCCTGGGCCTTGAGTTTGCCCCCCCTGCCCCAGGGGATTGGATGCACAACATTCCTTGCCTCCTTGTTCTGGCGGATCAGGTATATGTGTCTGGCAAGAGGTGGTCCCTCAGATAACCTGGTCTCAAGCCATGAAAGGCTTTGAAAGTAAAAATCAGCACCTTGAATTGCACTTGGAAGCAAATCAACAATCAATGCAGATCCTGCAGGAGAGGTGATACACGTGCACACCAAGGTTTGCACAAAACCATATGGGTCACTGCATTTTGCACCAACTGGAGCTTCTGGCTGCTCTTTATTGGTAGCCCCATGTAGAGCAGGGCTATTTAATGTAAAAGTATATTAAAGAAAACTGGAAATTATATGATTGATTATCGACAAGATTTTTATGTAGCGAAGTATTTTTACAGGATAACTGTTTGTACTTGGCACTTACCTGAAATGACCGTTCCATGGTGATGGCAAAATAATATTCTCTCCTGGGATATCTGCGTTCACAAATAAATACTTGATTGCATATCCTGCCCTTTTCTCCCGTTTGTTTGGTATACAACTTTTTTCCAATCATTTTTGAGGATATCTCTTTTGCTTCTTCTGGACTAAAAAAAAAAAATCAAGTATGAAATATAGAGGAAAGTAGAAATATTGTTTTTCTAAAAAAAATGCATCTGTTTTGGACAGATGGGGAATGAGGCTGCTGGGACTAGATATAAACTTTAATTACTAGGTTTAGAGAATCTCTTAAAACCAGTTACTCGGAATTGCAAATGGAAAGATTTGTTCAGGTTCCCCTGTAAACATCCCATAAACATTATCTGGCCCCTTAGATTCCAAATGTAGAACTACATAGATCATATTCAGCATTGCTCTTCTTATAGTCATTTTTTCAAATAAAAACCATGATTTGAATTCTGATATTAAAATAATTCAAGAAAATGTCTGAATGTAGTAGATTTCAAATATCTAAAATAGCATTCATCTATTGATTTAACTTACGAAAAAACTATTTTCACTCCTCCTTTAAGGCCACCTTCAAATGTTCCTTTTCCCCTGCCACCTGCTAAAACTTGTGCCTTTATAACAAGATCCTTTGCACCTAGAATAAAAAGGGACAAGGCAAAAACTGTCTTAATTTAAATATGAAAAATTGTATGACATCTTTTAATCTATAGAAATTGTAAATCTAGTTTTGAAAATCAGTGACCAACTGATGCATTCAAAGACAGAAACTATTCTTTGCATAATGAAGGGGGAAAAATGAAATCAACTTTTTATTATTGTAAAATATCCTAGGTATCAAGCTAGAAAAATATACAACTCAAGAAAGATTCCAATAAGATTATGAACTTGTTCTTTAAGATGTAACTTTGCTATTTGCTTTTTAACTAAAATAGGTCAGAAGTGTACTAGCTATTAGTGAAAGGAGATTACTATCACAAATGCTTCTGTAAACAGTCAGCTGAGACCAAATATTTCACTTCTAGATAAGCTTACAACAGTAGAATGGGTTTGTAAGATGTTAGAGCAATAAAAATGTTCAAAATATTTTAGCGTTTGTGGAACAAAAAATAGTGTTAACAAAGTTTCTTGCCTTTCCTTTTGACATTATTCCCAATTAAAAATTAATTAAGGTTCGCATTTATATTAGTATGCTTAATCATGAAATATAGTACAAAATAAAATGCTTACTGCCTGAATGAATCAAATTTAACTTTCAGTCAATCTCTTTCAACCCAACTCACTTCACAGGATTGATGCTGTGGGGAAAACAGCAGGAAGGAGTATTGGGTATGTCTTGAGTTACAATATGTCACAGAAGTGAACAGCCCCCCTCACATTTTGTAAATACTGTATTTAAATTTATCTTTTCATGTGACAACACTGAAGAAATGACACTTGGCTACAATGTAAATGAGTGAGTATACAGCTTGTATCACAAATCAGTGGTGTGGCCTGGTTCTGACCGGTTCTTAGAGCTGGAGGCTGCACCCACCTGCCTGGGATGCTTCTGCGTATGTGCAGAAGTGTTATGTACGCGGGCAAGTGCGTGGGCAAACCAGCAGCAAAATCATTTACAACCCACCACTGGTGTAAATGCGCTGTCCCCTCAAAATAACGCAACACACAGCCATTAATGTCTAAACTGCTGACAACAAAAGTGAGTACACGCCTAAATGACAATGTCCAGATGGGGCCCAAGTAGCCATTTTCCCTCCTGGGTGTCATGTGACTCATTAATGGTACAGGCTCTCAGATGTGAAGGGGGAGCAGGTATGTTAAATTAGGTGTTATTGCTCTCTTTTTCTTATATTGGTCACTAGAAGTTCAACGTGGTACCTCATGGCAATGAACTCTCTGAGGATCTGAAAGAAATGAATTGTTGCTCTACATAAAGATGGACTAGGCCCTAGGCTATAAGAATATCACCAAGACCCTGAAACTGAGCTGCACCACAGTGGTCAAGACCATACAGCGGTTTAACAGGATAGGTTCCACTTAGAACAGGCCTTGCCAGAGATGGCTTCCTCCCAGTTCAGACTGGTTCACCTGAACTGGTAGTGACATCACAGAACCAGTTCAAGTTGGTGCCGGTGCATGGGTGCTGCCATCTTTTTTGGAATTTTTTTTGGGGGGGGGATTTTTGACTGTATAGAGCTTCTCCATCTTTGGCTGCATCGTCAATCGACTTCTGTGTTGATCGTCTGGTGATGTCCTTTTGTAGAGTTGTCTCTTGAGTTGTTGGAAAAGAGTGCTTGCTATGACTATCGTATTCTTTTGACAAAATTCTATCAGCCTGTGCCCTGCTTCATTTTGTATAGGCCAAACTTGCCTGTTATTCCAGTTATCTTTTGGCTTCCTAATTTAGATTTCCAATAAAGACATCATTTTTGGTGTTAATTCTATAAGATAATGTAGGACTTCATAGAGCTGGTCAATTTCATCCTCTTCAGCAGCAGTAGTTGGGGCATAGACTTGGACTACATATTGAATGGTTTGCCTTACATTCAAACTGAGATCATTCTATCATTTGGGGGATTGTAACACAGTGTTGCTTTTCCTACTCCTTTATTGACTATGAAGGCTACTCCATTTCTTCTGAGGGATTCTTGCCTGCAGTACCTGAGTCTACGGAGGGGGGCGGCATACAAATCTAATAAATAATAATAATAATACAGTACTACCTGCCAATTAATTTCAACCTGAAGACTTGTACTATTGAAATTTACAATAGTTTCTTCCCAACATCTACTACAATAGTTAAGATATTCTAACTTAGAATACCTAAATTCATATGGATAGACTCTGGAATGGGGGTTAAAATAAACACATATGTTTAAAATGGCCCAAATTTCATGGTTTTCGTATTTTCATTTGAAGAATGAAAACAGGGTACTGCATGAACCTTTTATTGCATATAAAAGTCATTTACCTATTTCTTTTGCAATGTTATAAGCTTCCTCTGGTGTCTGTGCAACCAATCCATATGGAACAGAAATGCCAGCATCTTTCAGTAATTCCATACTCAGGTACTCGTGCAGTGATAAATTCCTTCGTTGCTGAACTTGAAATACACGTCTATTAAATAAAACTGGATTTCCACCTATAACCTGTGGAAATTAGAACATAGCTTTCAATTAAACAAAAAAATTCATTAATCCTTTAGCATTATTCTTTCAAATCAGCAGCCTGACATTTACAGAAGTACAGTATATTTATACAATATACTTCTGTAAATGTCAGGCTGCTGACCAACTGGATCAAAAACCTGTGGCTCATAGGAATTCAGAGATTGAGATGGAAGGTCTGTTTCCCCAAATAGGGGTTAGGTCCATATAAACAATCTATGATTACAAACCATCATGTGATTAAATACTTTAAGAAAGGGTCGGGTCATGTGTTGGACTTTGATCCTTTAATCTTTGAAATTTGGAGATTTTTTTCCTATTCCAGTTTTCACAATGCCTTTTGCCACTTTCTTCAGTGGTCTTTGTACATAAATTATGTATATTGAATCTACTGGATTGAGTGGATTTCAGATACATATGAACTATCTATATATGAACTGAGAAGGCTTTTGAAAAAGGCTGAAAGAGGAAATATAATAAATTTGCTTGTATTTTATTATTTTTATAGATGAAAAATGTGTATGCCTTTTTTTCTTTTCCATATATTTTAGGGCTATTTTGTTAAGGATGTCTGTATTGACATGTGTATTTATATATATACAATAATGCACATAGTAATTATAATTAGTTTGATGTAATGAATAACATTGCACACTTATTGAAAAGGTAGTTACAAGACATTTCCACAAGATAAAACATTTCCCTTTCCAGGTGTTCCTTTCAAAATTTATCAATCATCTAATTAAAACATTCTAAAGCTTTAAAATGAAGCTCCTGGGTGATGTTCTATGATGAATTGGACAGTCTGAACTAACGCAATTGGTGTAGCAATAGCGAATGGTATCCAGTGTTTATTTCTGGTAGGCAAAAGTCTTTCCGCATAATGGAAAGAATGGGAAATTGCCCACTTGTGTCTGAGACAGCAGCTCCTCTTGAGAGACTGTGGGACGAAAGTTTTGTGGTCTTCTTTTGAGTAGAGCAGCTGCAGATCAAAGGAAAAGAGCCTGCTTGAATTCTTAATGTGCAGTTAAAAGACAGTTAGTTCAACTAGTCCTCACAAAAGAAATGTGCTTGTGCAATATTGCCACAGCATTTAAAATTGGCTTTACATTGTATCTCACTGCATTTGATTCAGGTGCTTATCAGAGTGCTTTAGCTCATACAATTCTGTTTCTATGCCACAGGACTTTTTGAAGTAGATTGACATGCACCAAAGAGTAACTGCGATAACATGCTGCATAAATCCCAGCAGCCGGTTAGGTCCCACAGAGTCGGCCTTGTCACTTGGCGGGGCCTAGGGGAAGAGCCTTCTCTGTGGTAGCCCTGGCCATCTGGAATCAACTCCCACCAGATATTCTGTTGCCCCCACCCTCCTCGCCTTCCGTGCGAGTCTAAAGACTCATTTATGCTGCCAAGCTTGGGATATTTAGATTCTACACCCTGGCCAATGAATGTATAGTGGGTTTATGTGAATGGATATACATATGTTAATAGGCTTTTTAGTTTTTTAAATGTAATTTTTAATTTTAATTAATTATATCTCGATGTATACTGTGTTTATATCCTGTAAGTCACCCCCAGTCTTCAGAGAGGGGCGGCATATAAATTTAATAAATAATAATAATAATAATAATAACATTGCTCCCTATTTCTGTTACCAACCAAAGCACTGACATAATTACTGATTAAGCAATTATAAACATGCATCAAGAATTCTCTATAATGATATTCCAAATTAGTGATACAATTTGTCAGTGGATGTTACGGTGAGGCAGATAGTTAATATAATCTCTCTACTACATTCAAATTGTATTTTGGCTAAAGTCTTACAGTGATAGAACATAGTAACACAGCAGGTTCCCAGGAAGGAAAGAGAGGGGTAAAATCAGACATGGCACCTGGATCATGAGAAGAGGAAGAAATTTAGGACAGCCACTTCCTAGAACTGTGATGGTGAACCAATGGCACACATGCCACAGGTGACACACAGAGCCTTCTCTGTGGGCATGTCAGCTGTTGTCCCAGCCCAGCTTTACCACACATGCGCGCACACCTCCTGCCGGCTAGCTGGTCTTTGGGTCTCTGCCGTGTATGCGCAGGGCATATGCACAGAACTCACACATATGCAGAGGTTTTCACATTGCATTTTAGGTCCTCAGGCGGTACCTCCATGCCTGGTTTTGGCTTCCAGGTTGGTGCAGGAGGCTTTCCAGGCCCAAAACGTTTTGGTCCTGGAAGGTCTCCTCATCAACCTGGAAGCAAAAAATAAGTGAGGGGGAGGTAGGGCACATGTGGAGGGAGGCACACACGCATGTGCGGAGGGTGGGTGAAGTGTTGGAAAGTCACAGGTGCACAAAGGTCCTATGCACATGGCACACACGGGGTTGTGCACATGCGCAGGGGTCATGCGATATTGCATTATGGGTGCGGGTACCCGGGAGCACTGCATGCGCTTTCAGCACGCATGTGCTTTCAACATGCAACAGCAAAAAGATTAAACATTACTGCTATAGGGAATTTTGTTTGTCAGAGTAAGTATGCTTACTCTGCAGAGTAAACGTAAGGAAAGAGGACACTGGCTATATCTCCAGATTATATAACTGCTCTCTCTTGTCCAAAACAGGCAAATTCCCATACTAGACAACTATGTTGCTTATTGGGATATAATCTCAACATATTGGGTTTCAGGTAGCCTACCATTTTCTCCAGATATTAATCCATAGCACAGTTTATCATAATATTAAAAAAAGAATATGAGGTATTTAGAATGTTTTTAATGTCACTCCATTTCTTCTGACGATTGCTGCTGAAAGCTGCATAAAGATTTCAAGCAGCGTTTGTAACAGTATAGAATCCATAAAAACCTGACTTTCACATGACCATGGTATAACCACCCAATGGTCCCCTTATAATCATACCTCCATAAATGGAATGGAAACAAACAAACAAACAAAAAAAACCCTCCATCCCAATTTCCAATTCAAAAAGCTGGTCTGGAATAATATTATTCCACTGAGGGGGGGGGAATCCAACTAGGTTGCATCCCTTATACTTCTCTTCCTATATAGCTTATCCAATAGATTTCACAACCAAGAACTGAAATCAGATCAAAACAGAACTAGATAATCTGTTTCTTCCAAGAAATAGCCTTCTAAATTCCCTCCCCCTTAAAATGAGATATTAACAGATTAATTACTGTTAAGATCCAAAGAAACCAGAGCCATTTTTAATTTATACACCACTTATATTCAGCAGGTTTTCATTCTTCAGGGATGAGGTTACCTCTCTTTCAACGTGTTCAGCTAATCCTCTGAAATTTGATTAACTCAGCTGTGATGTATAGAGGTTAAGACAAAGTCTAACACAAGTTTCTTGTCCATACTCTTAGGTTAAAAAACTGATAATTAAACATAACCAGGGATGTCCAAATCTTGGATGTGCATAAAAGTATGTTCTAGCCTCTGTTGATTATTTTTGTGCCATTTCTGCTATCTGTGCTTCAGCCATCCTCCATCTACCTCATTTTCTGTAAATCCTTTGGGAATACATGATGTTCCAGCATGTACAGAATTAGCAGTAGTACTTTGTACTTACAGGTTATTCGTACGCTGAATACCTATATTTGTATCACATATCATACATTTATTTAGAAACACTAAGTTTTACTGAGTTAATCTGAACATACTGAACGAACACTAAAAGTCTAACAACGGGAATATTCAGTCACTAAAATGGGGCATGTATGCAAAATAAATGCATCTGTGCTCTCAATCACACTGATCTCACAATCAAGTAAAAGTTTTGTTGATTTTAAGCTTACTAAAGCTTGAAAGAGTAATGTGAGATATGGAAAAACACTAACCTTTATCCTATTCTAAGGAGCAGAAATAATTATACAAAGCAGAATGTACATAGATTCCATTTGAACTACTCTAACAGGAAACTGAGAACTACAAAATATAACTTCACTATGTGCTGTGGTAACTTTAAATTAAAACAATTAATATTATGGCAATGTCAACTGTTTGAAGATACTGAATCACCTATGAGGAAGAGAGAGTGGTTCAGAATTTTTTAAGAAGAAATTATCTTATCAGTTGGGTTATGAAAAATTACTCTTATGTTAAATAAAAATAAGGAAAGGCAAATGAATGAAAGGCAAGGTCAATGAAATCACCACCAGATTCCTTCAGCTATTTGAGTCCTGATTGACACTGAGACTTAATAATCATCATCTGTTTACTGTTTGTACAACATAGCGAATCATAAGTTGACTTTAACTGATTGATTTTAACTTAGTGTATTGTGTAACCTTAATTGTTTTAGTTTATAATTCATGTGTTGTACAAATCCAAAAATTAGATTAAGAGAGAAAAACACAGTTATGATTAAACATGTGTCTGGCATCAACAACTTGAATCAATGATGCCAACCTTTTTTAAAGTGGAGAACAGCCATTCAATAATGTATAATCAGTTGGCTGACAGTAAAAGGTTGGTTTCCCATAAGAAATTGAACTGCCTCGTTGCTGTTCCTTCTTCCCAAAGACTCTGTCCCACGTGTGTTGCCCTGAGCTGAATCATTGAGAGGGAGAGAGAATTAGGCTCATCTTTAGCCTTTCAAAATTTCAATTATTCCCCCCCCCCCCCCATTTTTTTAACCTAGTAGAAAACACACAAGCAATTAGAGATTAACAGAAGGAAGTAAATATGTATGAATGGGAGTTTTCAGTATGACAGCTGAAACCATGAACTGATCTATTCTCTGACTTGGCCTGGCAATTTATAAAAAGTTGAACAGAATGGAGCTTAAGGACAGATCCCAAGGAGATTCAAGGGTACAAACTTGTTCAAGCTGACAGTAATGGAAACACATCGAGTAACATTTCCCCCCCTTTATTCTTCCTGGAGAACCCCTTCTTATTTGCATTGT
Organism: Erythrolamprus reginae; assembly: GCF_031021105.1. Taxonomy (NCBI): domain Eukaryota; kingdom Metazoa; phylum Chordata; class Lepidosauria; order Squamata; family Dipsadidae; genus Erythrolamprus; species Erythrolamprus reginae. The sequence continues at coordinate 225,890,508 of NC_091950.1, forward strand.
CTTCACAACAACATATTTGCGGGCTGGGTTGAGCTGAGAAACAATGACTGGCGCCAAAGCTTTCACTGTGCTTCATTGGCTGTGTGTGAATCTGGTTCTTCCTAGTTCTTGTCCAACAGGTTAGCAAATACTTTGTAAATATTTCCCCCCAGCTAGCGATCATAAACTGCTGCACATAGAATAAATTGCCCTATTTTCCACATTGCCAAATATAAATCTGCAACTTGGAAAGAAGAAAAAAGAAGAATTTTTTGCCAAATGGAGATAAACCATTAAACTAGTCTAATAAAGATCAGGCAAAAAACAACATAGAAACATTTCCTTGGCAATGACAATACACAAGACATGCATATGAAGAAAATTCTTAGCATATGAAAAGGACAAGCAGAAAATTTAAGATACTTGATTATATGCCAGAATTTATTCGTTGGGGAAGTTGTAATAATACTTTATTCAATTTGTACATCTAAATTTATGATCTGTCAAAGACAGCAAAAAACTTTATTTTATATGACAGTTGCTGCTTTGGCTCTGTAAGGATATTATTTCTTAAACCTGACAATTACAATACCTGCTAATTTTGATTTGTAGAACAGTATGTACTGTTACTGAAATTTCAAAATATTTTTGCATATACAAATTACTTATTTAAGTGATAATCCCAGGCAATTCAAAATAGTAATCTAAACTCACAAAATCTCCAAAGAACTATACTTCTCATGACAAGTTTTCACTAACTCTACATTTGCTGGATTTGCTTCCATCTCAATCTAATCAAATGAACTGCTAGATCTTCACAACCCTTGAGAAGGGTAATAAAAGTGGCTCTTTGAATCTTGTGGGGGAGGGAAGAGGGAGGCTGTTCCAAAGGACTGGGGCAGCCTCAGAAAAGTTGTGCCTTCATGGTCTTACCAAATGACACCATTTAACAAAAAGAAGTTGATGCTGACTGAAGCAAATTTCCTCAGAGAGATGCTATCCTGCAGAACATGGCCTCATTTTATTCAGGGATTATCTGGAAATGAATGGGAAACCAATGCAGTTCATGCAACTGTGGTGTGACATGAGCAAATAATGAAATACGTGCTGCTCCAAGAGTGGTGACAATAATTGATTATGGCTAGGAGCAGTATGAATGATTGTGAGCAAAGCCCCCCTAGCCACAGCTGCCCCTTCAGTATTTTCCTTATGAAAATTTGTTGATGCTGACATTAAAATAGGTACCCCTTTTGTTTGTGATCTCATGAAATACTGCATGGTTTTGGGATGCCCCCTGCTATATATCCATCCCTACGTACAATAAGTGTTATATTTTCTCCATTTGTACAATATCTGCCTTACTGTTGATTGATGGTGGCCAAAATCTTTAGCAAGAATTTGGCAGCTCTTTCCAGCCCCCTGAACATCAATATGAAGACTGCCGGCATAGTTCCCTCTAAGCTGAGCAGTGAGCAATCGCTCACTTAAAAATCATCATCAACTCAGAGTTTTTCAAACCTGCCCAGAAGCTGAGAGGGAAAGAGTGAGAGGGAAGGAGAGAGAGAGGAAGAGAGGAAGAGAGAGAAACAGATAGAAAAAAGAGAGGAAGGAAAAGAGAAAGAAAAAGAATGGGAGTAAGGAAGAGAGAAAGAAAATCAAAATCTATTTTGAAACTAGCTCAACTATTTAAGTGGCATTTTGATATTAATAGAGTTGCCCTATTATGAGCTCACTGTTATAGACACACAGTACAGTATTTTATTTTGAAATTCTCTGAGGCAAAACAGGGTGGGGTTTTTATTTGTTTATTTGTTTGTTTGTTTATTTATTTATTTAATATTTCTGTGCCGCCCAGTCCCGAAGGGACTGCCGCTCAGACACTATACTTTTCCGTCCACCCCCCAAAAAAATTAGAGGGAACACTGACTGCCGGCATCTATTTTGACTGAAGCAAGATTCAGTTCTCCAAAATTGTGAAGAGCAGATTCCAGTGGTGACAATCAATGTTTATTTTACAGGGAAGGAGCCCTTAAACTCCAATTGCCTCACTCCCTGAAACTTGATTCAATATATCCCTAAGGTAGCTGATTATCCTAGGTTTCACATATCTTTTCCAACCAAAACAGTGAATGTTGGCTTAGCATGTTCAATAAAGACACTGTACGCTGTTGCAAGAATCTCTATTAACAAACAGGATGAAGTTCTAAACACACTGTGAGTCACAGTATTGCACATCCACAGGCACCAACTTCATCTTGGGACTGTATACAGTACTTAAAAAAAATATCTAAGTGAAAATTCTACACACATTCCCACAACTATCAATACACAATAGCAATCAACAGCACTTTAGAATGTTATCCCACAAATGTAGAAGAGGCTGCAATTATCAACGCCTTATTTCTTTATATATATATAAAAAAACATATGGAATTTCAATTGTCACACAGTCCTTTACTGTAGCTGTTCCACTTGTAATTAAGCAAAACTGCATCCAGCCAACCCTTAATAATGTACCTTGGTTTTCCCTTTATGATGCCAGAAGCATACTTGAAAGAGTACACAGGTCATGATCTTTCTGCATGACCTTGCTTTAGCCAAGTGGTCACAACTCTCCTCCCTAGCCTTCAAACTGAATCTCAGTTTGAACTTTCCTTGGCAGGCTCCCCAACACCATTCCGGCCAGCCCTCTCTGCTTTCACTGCAGCCGCTCTTCTTTCCCACCTCTGAAAGGTGCTGAAATAAGTAGCAGCCGGAGACACCTGACCAGGAGCGGGTGAGGGCGGGAAGAAGGTTGCCCTCCACCTGTGCTTTCTCCCTGTAAAGCAAGGACGCAAGGCAGGGCGGACGGGAGGCGCCTCGGGTCAGCGTGGGTCTCTTGCAGCTGAACTCCCAAGAAGCTGCGGGGGGCGAGTGGGAAGGACATCCCCAGGCTCCTTCCCCGCCACGGGATCATCTGCCAGCTCGCTCACCTTGGCAGCAGCGTTCAAAGTCGCGTGGCCGCTGCCACCTGGGCACCCGCTCAGGTGCCGGGCGGCCGCGGTGACCACCCGCGTACAGATCATGGAGGCTGCCATGATCGACCTCCTCCTCCTTCCAGCGGGGCCCCGCCGCTCCCGAGAACAACCCCGCTCGGCCGGCGCCTGCGCAGAAAGACAGGAACTGATCCGAAGGCGGGCGAGCCTCTTGGTGCATTTAATTCTCCTTCCTGCTGCAAGGAGGAAGCGGAAACCACCGGCGGAGGCGGCCGAGAAAATTGTCCTGCGTTGGCGGCGCGTAAGAGGTCTTGAGCCCCTTGGGCTTTTACTTACTTGGCGGGGGGCACCTTACCTTGAAAGTGCGCGAGTTGGTGCTTTGATGCTCCCATTGCTCCTTTAAAGTGTTTTAGGGACTTGGTTACGTAGCGTCGAGTTGTTTCCAATTCCTAGCGACCGCAGACAGATTTTCTCCCTAACTAGCCGCCCAGAGCCCTTCGGGAGTTGGGCGGCATATAAATCAAATAAATAACGCTCTCATCCCTAACCTGGCCTCTCGGGTCGCGGCGACAGCCATCGGCTCTCTATAGCTGAGCCCTTCCACTTGCCGCTGACGTCGTTTCTCGTTCCACTTTTCACAACCTAAGAGTAGCTTGCAAAGAAAGCTTCCTCTTCCCTGCCTTTGATCCAAAGGGCATCAATTCAGTTTGTGGATATTTTAAAGCCCCCCCCCCTCAACGAATGGCATGTAGGAAAAAAATAGGCCTCTCCTTCGCCGAAACGTATGAAAAAGGGGGTGCAAGAGCTTAAATGAAGGCGTCATGGGTCGGCCATGCCCTTTAAAAGGGATTGTGTTGCCCAGCCTTGCAGGGAAGGAATAGAATAGAATTCTTTACTGGCCAAGTGTGATTGGACACGGGATTTTTCTTTGGTGCATGTGCTCTCAGTGTACATAAAAGAAAAGATGCATTTGTCAAGAATCTTGAGGTACAACGCAATGTTCAAATAAGCAATCAGAAAACAATATAAATCTTAAGGACGCAAGCAACAAGTTACAGTCATAAGGGGGAGGAGATGGGTGATAGGAATGATGAGAAAAAACGTATAAATAGTGCACACTTGGTAAATAGTTTGACAATGTTGAGGGAATTATTTGTTTAGCAGTGTGATGGCGTTTGGGAAAACTGTTCTAATGTCTAGTTGTCTTGGTGTGCGATGCTCCATAGCAGTGATGGTGAACCTTTTTTTCCTTGGGTGCCAAAAGAGTGTGCACGCATGCTATCACGCATGCGTGAGTGCTTACACCCATAATCCAATGCCTGGGGATGGCGAAAACAGCTTTCCCCGCCCCCCAGGGGCCCTCTGGAGGCTGGAAACGGCCTTTTCCCAAGTTCTGGTGGGCCCAGTAGACTCATATTTCGCTCTCCCCAGGCTCCAAAGACTTCTCTGGAGCTGTACGAGGGTAAAAATGCCCTACCCCACCCCCCTGGAGGCTCTTTGGAAACCAAATCGCCCTCCTAGAGCCACTGTGTGAGCCAAAAATCAGCTGACTGGCACACATATGCCCATTGGAGCTGAGCTAGGGTGACGGCTCTTGTGCCAGCAGATATGGCTCCGTGTGTGGCACAGGTTCACTATCACTGCTCTATAGTGATGTTTTGAGGGAAGGAGTTGAAATAATTTATGTTAACAGCCCTCTTATTGGCAGCCGTATTGAATGTATGTGAGGTTCTGGAGCAGAACTAGGGCTTAAAGCCTCATAAATTTCCGTCTCCCTTTTCCCTGCGCAGGCCTGGACGCCGAGGGCACCACAGGGGCCACTCTCAGCTTGCTTGCTTCCTCCAATCTCTCGCGTCTTCCCTTTCCGAAGGCCGGCAGAGGCAGCAGAATGGCGGCCGGAGCAAGTGGGGAGCAGAGCAGCACCAGGGAGAGGCTGTTGGCTGCCTTGGACGATCTGGAGTTGCTGGCCAGGTGGGAGTTGCTGGCTGTCACGCCATGGATCTCTTCAGGGCCGCCTTTGGCACTCTGCTATAGGACTGTGCTGGCTGTGGAATTAATGAGGGCAGCCCATGTTCTGGGCTAGTGTTATTCTGGTGCTCCAGGCTCCTATCCTTGGCCAAAGGGGTGGTTTATGAACCAGGACTCAGGGCGTCTCGACCCGCACATAACGTTATTGGACGGTTAATAAGTACCCAATTTCAAATTATTGAGTTCTAGGTTCACAAGAACTATTTATATCTTACCTTCATTACTTTTGTAAACTACTCAATGCGGCAAACATGTCCAACACACCTCCCTCCCTCCTATTGTCCCCACAACAACCATGTGAGATGGATTGGGCTGGGCTGAGAAGAGTGATTCGCCAAGTCACCCAGGTGGCTTTCCTGGCTAAGGCGTGAGGTCAATTCACTTGCTTTCTAACCTGGGGCCTTTGCCAGTAGCCCAAATTGGCTAGTGGTTAACCATAAAATGGAGTTTTCTATTTCCCTGCAAAACTGTTGTGGAGGGCTGGCAGACTTGCAGGAATAAACTTGAGAAACATCAGTTGAGGGAAGTGTGCTCAAGATATTTAGATTTGTTCTTTTTTTTAATCTGGCTTTTGTGTGAAAACATTTTACATGTTCAAGTCTGTGGGGTGCAAAAATTACTTTTCTAAATAGAATGTAGATTTATTTTAGATTTATTTTGATGCACCTTTGAGCAGAATTTTAAAGGTTTGCTTTACATTGCAAACACTACTTCACCTGACAATCCATGGTCATTAGCAATTATTGATTAGAAAAATAAATTACCTACAATGGCTCAACTGGTGCCATCAGAGACAGGATGTCCACTTTAACCACCATGCTCTTTCTAGCTCTATTTCACAAATTATATATATTTAAAACTAGAATCCCCATCCCTGTTTGTTATCTTTTTACTATAAGACCACTTAAATTATTTAATTTTAACTAACGATTTATTTATCAATCATATTGTTGTAAGCCGCTCTGAGACCTTCAGCATAGAAGTAAAATAAAATAAAATAATAAAATAAATATTTTTATAACAATTATTTCCTTCAAATATCAAATCTAACTGAATTTACCCTGATTAGCTGAAACAACAGGGGAGTGAAGTTTAAGATAAAAGGAAGACTTAATTTATTTGCTTTGGAGAAATGGGTAATACACTAAAATTTTCGCCTTTTTGTTCACACGCTTATATTGTTTTGCTTTAGAGAACTGATTGAGTTTTTGGCAATTTCAAGAAATCAGAAACTAGCACAACCTGGGGAAGAGAGCCAGGTAAAGAGTTTAAAAATCTTATAAAACTATAGAAAAATTATTTTGTTAATTATATACAGGTTAAGCATGAAAAGTAAAGTAGTATGTTTTCTTTCTCTATTTTTACTTGTGTTATTACATAAACAATTTAATACATTTTTTTATCTAGGCCCTGAGATTTATAACTAGTGCTATCAGAAAATCTTGATAGCTACTACAAGATTTGATTTTATTGGAAATCCAGAAATTGACAAGAGTTATATTTTCCTGTAATATATTTATTTGTTACACAGATCCTGGAATTGTTAATTCAGCGGGATAAGGAATTCCAAGAACTGATGAAACTAGCTCTTGATCAAGGGAAAATCCACCATGAAATGCAAGTACTGGAAAAGGTTGTAGAGAAAAGAGACAATGATATTCAGCAGCTTCAAAAACAACTGAAAGAAGCAGAACATATTCTGGTGAGTGAGGTGCTCAATACTTTTGATGTTTGTGCCTATTAAATCGTTCATACAGAAAGTTGGTATGGTTTATTAATGTTAAATATTATAGCAAATGCAAATTAGGCTAGTTTATTTTTAATATCTTCAATTCTTTCCCTTTGTTGCTATGTCACTGCAAGCCAAAGTTGTCTATACTTTCTCTGCTAGTGTGCAGATTTTTTTTCTTGATATTTGGATGTGCTAGCCAGTAACCATGTGAATATTTTAGATGAATCCTAGAGCATGTTACTAAATAACATATAATAGCTCCTTAAGCCTGAAACCCCTGGTTATAGCAATTGCACTTAGACTTCGCAATGTCTTTACAGCCCTCTCTAAGTGGTTTACAGAGAGCATATTGCCCCCAACAATCTGGGTCCTCATTTTACTGACCTCAGAAGAATGGACGTCTGAGTCAACCTTGAGCCCGTGGGACTTGAACTGCCAAACTGGTGACAATCAGCAGAAGTAGCCTGCAGTACTGCACCATCACAGCTCTTATCAAATTGTTGCCTGGATTTATACAACATATGGAACTGTAATTAAGCAAGAGGTTGAATTGCATAATTCTTTGGACCAAACCCATATTTTGGCTAGCATGCTGTAGAAAATCAGTCAATTTAGTTTTTTCTTTAGCACTTTATATGAGGCCAGCCAGTTCTCATTTAATTAACAGTCCATTATTTAACAATGGTGTAGTGCAATTTTAAACCAGGCAATATATCAAGATTTTCTTTTGTTAGCAAATTGGTTAGAAATATAGCCCTAAAGAAGTGCAGAAACATTCTTGGAATCCTATTAAAAAACCAAGCTGTTGTTCTTAGACTTTTCCCTTGATTAGGATAACTTGAATATTTCCTATACTCATTTTATTTCTGTAAAGAAGATTTTTATAAATCTGCATAAGAATAAATAATATTTTACATATAGGCTACAGCTGTTTATCAAGCAAAAGAAAAACTGAAATCAATAGAAAAGGCAAGAAAAGGTAAGTGTTTTTAATTATTTTTAGAAAGTCTATTACCACAGTCATAAGTTGAACATTACACGTCTGGTGAAATTTATAAACATTTGTTTCAATCATAATTTATTTTCATCAATAATTATATATTTTTAAAAATTCACGGTACATTTGAAAAACAAGACAATTTAGTAGCATTACATATCATTTATTCTTGTTCACTTCAAGGCATTTCTGATCATTTGCACCTTGATAAAGCTGTGACCAAAACAAATTAAATAAACTCATGCAATCTTCTATGAGAGCTTTGAAGCAGTAATTTAGAAGGGGATTGAAGTGAAAGTAAAGAGCAATTGAACAACACACCTATTCCTGGTTTAATTTCTCTAGCTTTGTAAAGACAATTTTGGGTGCTTCATGGGATGCTAAATATGATTATGAAAAGGGGAAATAATGGCCTTCCGGAGATTCAAAAATTGCGACTCCCAGCATTGTTTACATTAGAGCAACAGGGAATTGTAATTTATGTAGAATTATGGAGGAGAACAAAAAGTAAAACTAGTGGAATGTCTCTGTTGTCTGTAATACAGTGAACCCTCGAGTTTCGCGTCCTCAAGTATCGCGAAAGGGCTATTTCGCGAGTTTTCAACCCGGAAGTAAACTCCACCATCTGCGCATGCGTGCCCTTCCACGCATGCGTAGATGGTGGAGTTTCCCCGCCGGGCAGAGGCTTCCCTGGGTCTTCCCCCTCTTTCTCTATGTTGCTTCTTCCTCTCTCACACTCTCTTCCTCCCTCTCTCATCTTTCTTTCCTTCTCTCTCTTTCTCTATCTCTCCCCCTCTTGCTCTCGAGCGGGCGCCTAGCAGCTGATCTGCTCGGCAGCGCAGCAGCAGCGAGGAGCCGAAGATCTTCGGCTCCTCACTGGTGCTGCGCTGCCGAGCAGATCAGCTGCTAGGCGGACGAAGGAACCTTCCCTGGGTCTTCCCCGCCCGGATCTTCGGCTCCTCGCTGCAGCCGCGCGCCCCTCGCCTTCGCCTCACCTGGCGGGCGAAGGAGGGCGCAGCTCCGGCCGCTCGCCTCGGAGCCGGTCTGCCTCACTGGCCGCTTGCAGCTGAGCCTCGGCAGAAGGCGAGGGGCGTGCGGGGAGCTGCCTGAAAGGAGGCGGGCGACGGAGGGCGCAGCTCCGGCCGCTCGCCTTGGAGCCGGTCGGCCGTGCGCCCCTTGCCTTCGCCTCGCCGCTGCACCCTCCTTCCCCCGCCCTTTTTGACTGCCCATCTGCCCCACGGCCTCTCCCCCCCCTTCAAAACAAAAAAACCCCCCGCTGAGCCGGAGGGAACTCCTGACGTTCGGGCAGCAAAAAGAAGCGCAGGGCAGCCCCCGCTGAAAGCGCGCAGAGCCGGTGACACACAGGAGCGGGAGAACCGCACGCGCGCACACACACACCGGAGAGCCACGGGAGAGAGCCCCGTTTCCTCAGAGCGGCGTTGCGGCAATTCCCCTCAGCACGCTGCCGGATCCAGCGGGGGAGGGGGGGAAGCGAAGGCGCGGCGATGGGCAAGGGCTGCCAGTGAGCCTTCTCCGTCCCTTTCCTGCTGCACCGGTCTGGGGCCAAGTGGGCGGGGGGCGGCCGGGACCTCGCCTGTCTCCGCCGCCCGCATCGCCCCTCCGGCGGGCCAGCCTCCCCCGCCCGCCTCTGCTGCAGCCGCCACCGCCTCCCCGACTGGCACAAAAGGGCCCCGCCTGCCCCGCCCCGAAGCTTACCTTGCGGTGGGATTCCCTCCCCCCGCAGCCAAAACTAAAAGCCTGTCTCTTTTTTTTCTTGCGGCGAGCCCAAGCCGTTTCTCTCTCGACCGCAGCCGAGCTTCCCTCGGCCCCCTTTGGCCCCGTCGCCTCCTCCCCGCCTGCCTTTCCTCGCCAAGCGCACGAAAAAAAAGAGAGAAGGCTTCTACCAGAAGCCGGGTGATGGCGGAGGAGCTCCGAAAGCTGGCTAGCGGCTTTCCCCCCGCAAGAGATCCTTCATGCCCCTGCCCGCCGTCCCCGGCTTCTGGTAGAAGCCTTCTCTCTTTTTTTTTCATGCGCTTGGCGAGGAAAGGCAGGCGGGGAGGAGGCGACGGGGCCAAAGGGGGCCGAGGGAAGCTCGGCTGCGGTCGAGAGAGGAACGGCTTGGGCTCGCCGCAAGAAAAAAAAGAGACAGGCTTTGAGTTTTGGCTGCGGGGGGAGGGAGTTAGGAAAGTCCTACTTCTCTCCCCGCAGCTAAAAACTCAAAGCCTGTCTCCTGCCGCCCGGTTTAGCCAGGACACGAGCGGCGAAGTGACACCCCCCACCCCAGCACTTTGAATCCCGCCGCAAGGTAAACTTTGGGGCGGGGCGGGCGGGGCCCTTTTGTGGCAGTCGGGGAGGCGGCGGTGGCTGCAGCAGAGGCGGGCGGGGGAGGCCGGCCCGTCGGAGGGGCGATGCAGGCGGCGGAGACAGGCGAGGTCCCGGCCGCCCCCCGCCCGCTTGACCCCGGGGGGCTGAAGGGAGCCGGGCGGGGGAGGGCGGGGGCTACTCGGTTCTTCCTCAGCCGGGGGTAGCCGGAGCGCCGGCCAGGCGGGGGCGGGCGAGGCATGGCGGGGGCTGCGGGGCGCGTCGGGCTCCAAGTTGCCGCGCTGCCTTTGTAAACCTGCCCGAACGAGGGAGGCGAGGGAGCCCCTTTGTTGGCCGGCGGCCTGGCCGGCCCTTGGCGCGCGGTGCCCACGGGGACTGCTGCGGCGGGGACTGCCCACTGCCTTCGCCCAGACCAGAGAGGCGTCGCTCGGCTGGGCTGGCGGATCCGCGGAGGCGTCGCCGAGGCCGGGCTGAGCGGCGCTGTGTTGGGAGCCCGTGCCGTGGGAGCCGGCAGCTCGGCCTCGCTGCGGCGGCGGCGGCGGCTTTGCGGGTCCTCGCTGGCGGCCTTTTCCCTCCTCCCGCCGGGCGGAGGAGGCTGCGGGGCTTTCTAAAGGGAGGAAGAACTTGCTATCGAGCGTGCTAATGAAATCCAACCGGCGGAGGGTCTGAAATTCCACCCGAGGGGAAATGGGGGGAAAAAGCCCAGCCGGGAGCGTGGCGCCAGGCATTGTTCTCCGGACCCCGCCCGCAGCCTGGAGAGGGAAAGGGCCGCCGTGGGTTGGATTTCATTAGCAGGCTTGGGAAGCGGAGCTGGCAACGGCGGGTGAAGGGCAGGCGGCGGTGGAAGTAAAAACACCATCTGCGCATGCGCGGATGGTGTTTTTACTTCCGCACCGCTACTTCGCGAAAAATCGATCATCGCTTGGGGTCCTGGAACGGAACCCTCGCGATGATCGAGGGTTCACTGTATATTGATGAATCAGCAGGGAGAAATGTTCTGAATGTTTGGCTTTTATTGCATAATTTTTGCACAATAATTTGAAGATACAGGAATTATTTTTATTTGGATATTTCAAAGAGTTTCTCATGAGAACCATTATACCATATGAAAATATAGCACCTTACAAGATAACTTTCCATTATAAAGGTGAGATTGAAATGCACATAAAACTGCTGAAAAAGAAACATAGGGAAAACAAAAGGAAACAATCATTTATAATGTTAGTAATTTTACATTTTTCTAATAGTGAATTTTATGTGACAGAATGGAGGGCTGCATGCATTCATTGTATTTACATTTCTTACAGGAGCTGTTTCTTCTGAAGAAATAATTAAATATGCTCATAGAATTAGTGCCAGCAATGCTGTTTGTGCTCCTCTAACTTGGGTGCCAGGTAAATAATATATCTATATCATTTTATTTTTACTAACAGTAGGTATTTACATATTCTTTGGTAACTGCAAATACGTTTATGTATATTACTACCTGATAAATTTGATAAGACAGGTAATGCAAAATACATATTTTCTAACATGGGAAGTTTATGCAGTGTTTGGGATTAAGGTGAAATATGTTTTGAAGCACATATGTATATGAATGTAACAGGCAATTCCTTGAATCTGTCTTCTAGAATTAAGTATAGCTTTAGAGGCAGCCTGAGAAAAGGTTGTTTCTGACTACTGAATGCATGCATGCTTTGTGCTACCAAGTGAGCAGCTGTTAACTTATCTAAGTTTTTTTTTAATGAAGAGAATGACAGGGAAAATAACTTATTTGTTCATTCATGACTTCAGGTGGCTTACAGAAGGTTAAAACAAGTAATAAAGTCTACGGAGAGGGGTGGCATACAAATGTAATAAATAAATAAATGAAAGCACTAGTAAAAATGATCACAACAGAAAAACCACTATTATATATTTGACTTATATTTGCTTATTCAGAATTGCAAACAAAATCATTATTTTTAAGGGGATCCTCGAAGACCATATCCAACTGATTTGGAGATGAGAAGTGGTCTTTTGGGTCAGATGAACAATCCTTCAGCAAATGGAGTCAATGGGCACTTACCAGGAGATGCACTTGCAGCCGGCAGATTGCCAGGTAATAGAAATTTAAAAGAAATGAGTCTGTTGTCAAGTACCTTCATATGCACACTTTATGTATATAAAGTGCATATCTACGAATGGGATATGCAGTGTGGAACCTTAGACATGACAAATGTTGTAAATCTCAGAAGTTAATGAAATTAGGAAAATAAAGACAAGTCCTTTGAAATAAAAAAAATAAGAATTTATTTTTTAAAAAATTGATTGAAATATATTCAAAGAGATTAAAAATGGAAATATTTAAAACATTTACTTGACCCTGTAGTGAAATATGTGTACAGTATTTGCACAGGCTTGAGTAAAATAATCTTTAAAAATATAGTTGTAGTATTTTTATCAGGAGGAGATTATTTCTAACTTTTAAATCAAAGGTGGTCTGTAATGGAAAAACAAGTGACACTATGAAATGCAGTAGAGAGGGATAAGATCAGGATGTCTTCAGCTATTTTAGCACTTAAGAAGCATTTAGACCTACATACTGCCCCATAGTGCATAGTGCATAGCATTCTCTGGTTAGTTTACAATGTCAACTTATTGCCCCCAATAATCTGGGTCCTCATTTTACCAACTTCGGAAGGATGGAAGACCGAGTCAAGCTCCAACTTGATCATGATCAAACTCCAGGCTGTGGGCAAATTTGTCTGCAACATTGCATTCTAACCACTGTGCCATCAGGGCTCAGGGTGTTTGGAATATCAGCATCACCTTACCACTGAAGTTGAAATCCAGGGAGGGGATAAGGATGCCTTCTTTTTTTGTAATGTTGTCTGGTGAAATCATATATATTGCTAATTTTAGAGGAAAGAAAACTTTTGAGGGATGAGTTTAATCCTGTGATTTTTTTTTAAATGAAAAAAACAAAGTTTTACTAATTGCAAGAAGAGTTAAGCACATGAATTTCTAAAGACAAGATTCTGGTAGTTTGAGGTAATAGTCTAAGAAATAAATTAGACAAAAATAACAAAAGGGTGGATAGGTGACTTGGAAAATAGTAGAACGAAGTGAGGTACATGCTAAACCAGAAATTGTTAGGATTAATTTAAGTAAGAAAGAAAGGCAAATTAGCTTATTGACCAATTAAAATAAATAGAAGATAGCATAAAGAATACCTGCTTTTATTTGCTTTATTTATTGTAAGAGCTTTACATTTTTCTAAAGCCCATATTGGCAGCACATTGCTTGCAAATACCAATGAGTTCTTGCAAAATCACTAGTATTTTCTCAAAGTATCCACATATTTTAGCATCAGCAAATAATTTCACTATTACCTACACCTGGACATTCTGTAGGCCCTGAGGTTATACTATCTTGGTACAAGTTGGTAGACGATAACCCAAATGTTGTAGGAGAACCTATTGTGGCTGTTAATATGCTTGTTGGGAAGCTTTATGAGCTGCCTGGCGGAAAATAAAATTATTACCAATGATTTATACTTCCTTATACATGGGGAATACATATCAGTTGCATTTATTATAGGAAGTACAGTCATACCTCGTCTTACGAACCTAATTGGTTCCAGGGGGAGGTTCGTAAGACGAAAGGTTCGTAAGACGAAACATTGTTTCCCATAGGAAACAATGTAAAGTCAATTAATCCATGCAACCAAACCCCCCCCCCCCCGCAAAAAACTGGCGTTCGGCCACTGCTGGGAAGCCGCGCGGCTATTTTAAAAGGTGAAAGCCGGGCTGGGGGGCTTCCCAGCAACCTCCCGAATGCCGAACCCGGAACTTCGGCAAAAGTTCGGGGTTTGGGAGGTTGCTGGGAAGCCCCCCAGGCCGGCTGTCACCTTTTAAAACAGCCGCGCGGCTTCCCAGCAGCTTCCCGATGCCGAACTCCAAACCCGAACTTCCGTGTTCGGCGTTCGGTGACTGCTGGGAAGCCGCGCGGCTGTTTTAAAAGGTGACAAACCGGCCTGGGGGGCTTTCCAGCAACCTCCCGAACCCGGAAGTTCGGCAAAAGTTCGGGGTTTGGGGGGTTGCTGGGAAGCCCCCCAGCCCGGCTGTGACCTTTTAAAACAGCCGTGCGGCTTCCCAGCAGTCTCCGAACGCCGGTTCGTAACTCGAAAAAAGTTCGTAAGAAGAGGCAAAATTTTTCTGAACCCCGGGTTCGTATCACGAGTTGTTTGTAAGACGAGGGGTTCGTATCTTGAGGTACCATTGATTTGTTTTACTCTGGGCAACCCAGTTTTGGATTCTGGAGAAGATCATTTCATTTATACAGAGGCGGGTGTTTGTCCAGTTAATTAATACTATCCATTTGCTGTCCATAATAAGCATCCATTCCGTTTGCAAAGGGAGAAAGTATAAAGTGAACAGTTGCGTCCTAATGGAAAATTGTTAAAAAATTACCAGGAATATTAGTTGGTTCAATTATTTTTATCTGCTAAGCATGCGTAATATGGTTTGAAATCAGGAATCGGTTATCTTTCTAGGTTAACTAAATATTGGTAACCCTCAATTTACAAACCCAATTGAGTCCAAAATTTCTGTTGCTAAATGGAGAGTTGCTCCATTTTATGACCTTTCTTGCCACAGTTAAGTTAGCAATGTAGTTATTAAGCGAATCTAGGTTTCCCACTGACTTTGCTTATCAGGTTGCAAAAGATGATCACATAATTCCGGGATACTGCAATAATCAAAAATATCAGTCAGTTGCCCAAGAGTTTGAATTTTAGACTTAGAATAACCTTATTCTCACTTTGAATATATACTAATCGGCATATATTAAAATGAAATTAAAATGAAGTCACTTTCTTCAATATACGCTACATAAACAGGACAAAATAAATAAATTACAAAATTATTCCCATATACAGTAATACCTTGTCTTACGAACTTAATTGGTGCCGGGAGGAGGTTCGTAAGGTGAAAAGTTCGTAAGACGAAACATTGTTTCCCATAGGAATCAATGGAAAAGCGATTAATGCGTGCAAGCCCAAAACTCAGAAACCCGGAAGCCGGCCGCCGCCACCGAAGGAGGCTTGAGCCTCCCGATCTTCCCCACCCCTTTGCCATGCATGTCATCCTGGGTGAAGCGCTGGGGGGAGGGAGTCAGGAAGGTCCTCCTGCTCCCCCCCAGCCAAAAACACAAAGGCAGTCTGCCGCCGCCCGCTTGAGCCAGGATGACAGGCAGGGGAAGCGGCGTGGAGCAATGGGAAGCTGAAGCCGCCGGCGGTTTGAGCCTCCCTTTGCCCCATGCTGCTTCGCCCTGCCTGTTGTCCTGGGCGAAGTGCTGGGGGGAGGGAGTCAGGAAGGTCCTCCTGCTCCCCCCCCAGCCAAAAACACAAAGACAGTCTGCCGCCACCCGCTTGAGCCAGGGCGGAGCAGCGTGGAGCAAAGGGAGGCTGAAACCGCCGGCAGCTTCAGCTTCCCATTGCTCCGCGGGCGGTGGCAGACCGCCTTTGTATTTTTGGCTGGGGGGGGAAGCAGGAGGCGCAGGATCGGGCCGGCGGCGAGCGCGGAGCGAGGCAGCAGGTCAGCATCCTGGGCGGGCGCAGGTGAGGAGGCGCAGCGCCTGGCTTGGTTTCCCTGGCCGCCGCAGCCACCGCGCACCGCAATCTTCTGGGCCAGCGAGACTCAGCGGAGGAAGGCGGTCGCCTGGCGGGGGAGGCTCGGCCTCTTGCAGCAGCTGCTACAGCCGCTGGTTTCCCCGCCTCTCTTCTGCCGGCCACCGAAGAGGGGCGGGGAAACCGGCGGCTATGGCAGCTGCTGCAAAAGGCTTCCCCGCCCCTCTTCTGCCTGCCACCGAAGAGGGGCGGGGAAGCCTCTTGCAGCAGCTGCCATAGCCGCCGGTTTCCCTGCCCCTCTTCTGCCGGCCACCAAAGAGGGGTGGGGAAGCCTCTTGCAGCAGCAGCTACAGCCGCCGGTTTCCCTGCCTCTCTTCTGCCGGCCACCGAAGAGGGGTGGGGAAACCGGCGGCTATGGCAGCTGCTGCAAGAGGCTTCCCCGCCCCTCTTCGGTGGCCGGCAGAAGAGGGGTGGGGAAACCGGCGGCTGTAGCTGCTGCTGCAAGAGGCTTCCCCGCCCCTCTTCGGTGGCCGACAGAAGAGGGGCGGGGAAGCCGGCAACTGTAGCTGCTGGTGCAAGAGGCTTCCCCGCCCTTCGCCCGTGGCCGGCAGAAGAGCGCTCTTGCCCGGTGGGAGGTGAAGAGTGCTTTGCCCAGTGCTTTGCCTCCCGCCGGGCAAGAGCGCTCTTCTGCCGGCCACAGGCGAGGGGAGGGGAAGCCTCTTGCAGCAGCTGCTACAGGGGAGACATTTGGGGTTTTGGTTGGGGTGGGGGAAAGGCAGGAGGTCCGGTGCTTCAACTGCCCTCCCAGCCAAAAGGCAAAGCCGCGCAGCTCCCCGGCCACCGAAGGAGGCTTAACCCCGCCCCTCTGTCCCACCCATCGCCCGTATCCGGCAGAACTGCCTCCTGCCTGCCCCTGCTTTTCTGCCGGCCACGGGCGATGGGTAGGACAGAGGGGCGGGGTTAAGCCTCCTTCGGCGACTGGGGAGCTGCTGGCTGTCAACTTTTCTTTTTAGCGCTGGGGAGGAGCAGAAGGGCCAGCTTGCCTCCCCAGCACTAAAAAGAAAAGTTGCCAGCCAGCGCTGCGACTGACGGAGTCCTGAGCCTCCGTTCTCTCCCCCATCGCCCCTTCGCCGTCCCTGTGTTCCCAGAAGCGCTGGGAAGGGAGGCAAGCCGGCACTTCTGCTCCTCCCCAGCGCTTCTCCCAGAAGTTTAGGTTTGGCGTTCGGGTTGGGGAGGCCGCTGGGAAGCCCCGCAGCCCGGTTATCACCTTTTAAAACAGCCGGGGGGCTTCCCAGCAGCCTCCCGAAGCCGAACGCCAAACCCGAACTTCCGGGTTCGGCGTTCGGGAGGCTGCTGGGAAGCTGCCTGGCTGTTTTAAAAGGTGACAGCCGGGCTGCAGGGCTTCCCAGCAGCCTCCCGAATGCCGAACCCGGATGTTCGGGTTTGGCGTTCGTAAGACGAAAAAAAATTGTAAGAAGGGGCAAAATTTTTCTGAACCCCAGGTTCGTATCTCGGGTTGTTCGTAAGACGAGGGGTTCGTATCTTAAGGTACCACTGTATATGACATGAAGAAACAAGCCTAGTTCGGATATATACATGTACATAGTGAGAATCTTGTGAATTTATCAGATGGGATACATGGAACAAAGCTATTACAGAATCTGAGTCCTGCTAGAAATACTTCAAAATGTCTTCCTAGAGGGGAGTAACAGAAAGAGACCGTGAAGTGGATGTGTGGGGTCTCCAACAATGCTTTGAGCTCTAACCACATAGCACTTATCAGTAATATCCTGAATAAGGGGAAGTGAACTTCTGATAATCTCAGTGTCATTAAGGATGACATGGGAATATCAGTTCAGATTGTTAGTTATCTGCACCACCAGATGCTTTATACTGTTGACCATTCTACAGTTACATCCTTGATACTCAGTGGAGTATGATCATGTTGGCTCTTTGATCACGTGACCACCGTGATGTTTTAATGGTCATGTGAAAAACTTATAACTCACTGTTTCAGTGCTGTTGTAACTTCGAACAGTCATCAGATGAATGGCTGTAAGTTGAGAACCTGTACAAGGTACTCTTAGCATCAGAGGGTTTAATGGGAAAGAGTGTATGTTCTTCTGAAATCAGTCGGAATTACAAATGTATAGCTAGTTCATTTTTGTAAAATTGATGTACAATTTTATACTATAAACTTCTGGTTGTCAGTCAGAAGATTCTTCCATGTCATTTTAATATATTATTAAAAATAAATAAGAGCATGGAGTAATTCTATATTGTATATTTCTTTTTTTCTTCAGATGTACTTGCACCACAATATCCTTGGCAATCAAGTGACATATCAATGAACATGCTTCCTCCTAATCATAGCAATGACTTTATGTTAGAACCTCCTGGACATAATAAGGAGAATGAAGATGATGTAGAGGTTATGTCAACAGATTCCTCAAGTAGCAGTAGTGATTCTGATTAGGGCCTGCATTTCAATCACTTGATCGTACCAGCTAATACACATTCTGCATTCCAGATGGAGGCTGTGGTACCAAGGAAGAAACTTAAAAATGTATGAGAATCATTATCTTATATTTGATGGATATGACTTTATCCCAGAATTTCAGACAATTATTGAAATAGGATGGAGGTAGCCATCAGAAATATGTTTTGCTCTGACATAATTTATTTTGGTATGTGTTTATGCATAAAAATGTTTTTGCACAAAATAAATATCTATGAAATTGCAAGTTAGCTGTTGCTTGTGAGTAGAACAACACTTCTATAAAACTGCAAATAATTGCAAGGAGCAATTGTCACCAATTCCTTAATACATTTTTATAGTAAGTCTTCTAGTCTTTCAAAATACATTTTCAAGCCAGTGTTCCCTCTAATTTTTTGGGGGGTGGGCGGCACAGAAATAATAAATAAACAAACAAACAAACAAATAAAAAACCCACCCTGTTTTGCCTCAGAGAATTTCAAAATAAAATACTGTACTGTGTGTCTATAACAGTGAGCTCATAATAGGGCAACTCTATCAATATCAAAATGCCACTTAAATAGTTGAGCTAGTTTCAAACAAGATTTTGATTTTCTTTCTCTCTTCCTTACTCCCATTCTTTTTTTTTCTCTTTTCCTTCCTCTCTTTTTTCTATCTGTTTCTCTCTCCTTCCCTCTCACTCTTTCCCTCTCGGCTTCTGGGCAGGTTTGGAAAACTCTGAGTTGATGATGATTTTTAAGTGAGCGATTGCTCACTGCACAGCTTAGAGGGAACTATGCTTCAAGCAGCAGAGAAGTGGGATAAAATTCCATTCTTCAACTCCATTAAAGAAACATTCTATGAGTAAAAGTCTGTTAACAGATCTTTAGATCCAATCTTTTCGATTCAATAAAATCAGAAATTACTTAGATGAGACTTCCCCAGTGTGCTACTTTGCATGTGCATGAGTCCTCGGAGTGGGGCGGCATACAAATCTAATAAAGGCCATGTAATATCTCCCTGAATCATGGATATGCTGGTCCCAATTGTGACTGTTAAGTGCAGACAACCTGAATTTTTAACAGCAAGCTAGGCCCATTAAGCATGTCCTTAGTCTGGCAACCAGAGTTTTATTTATTTATTTTTGTCCAATACACAATACACATTGAAGAGAATAGATATGTAGTAATATATATAAAGAAAAGGTGCAGGAGGTGGCTTTGGTTTTCAAACCTGGAGGACAGACAATGAATTCAAGATGATGGGGAAGGGGGGATCCAAGGGGAAAGGGAAGTGGAATTAGATAATATGAATGGATTCAAACATCTGGGAAACATTTTTAAAAAAATCTCATTGATTATATCAGAATTGGCTGGTTCTTTATATTAAGCCAAAATTAAATTGATACACTCTGTGAACTCAGCCTTCCTGTTTGAATTTAGATTTCATTTGGACACATATTCCTGACTGTTCCAGATTACCAAGATAGTATTTTTTCACTCTTTGCTATTTATATTATCTTCTGGGATCCTTTGCTAAAATACTGTTCATGTCAGTTTTAAAACAGCAGTTGTGGGTTTTTTAAAAAACCAATGGATTCAAGATGAATTCATTGATTTTGAATGAATTCAAGGCTTTCCTCTTGGATCTGGTCCTTTGCTAACTTTTTTTCTTTCCAATTAAAATATCCCCAAGTTAAAGGCTTTTTGTTTTAAAAAATTCCCTAAACAAGATCACATGAAATGGATTTTCATAGTTCCTGATTTACCATAGTGGCAAAATTCACATGATATATTGAACTAATATGATTGAACAAATTTTGGTTCAGTGTATCATGTAAAAATAATTAGTGGAAAACTAAACATAATGTGGGTTACATGGTTGCATAAAAACATGTTAAGAGTTTTTCCCATTATTGGAAAAGTTTCACAGGTTTTCATGATAAAAAAGGCTTGCACACTGGTAATAATTTTTCTTCTTTCCAATGGTGGTACTCCTAAGTCAGAGAGCAAAATAGATTAGAATAGGAAGAGTTTAAAACATGGACCTTTTGTGATTAGACTGGATCATATCAAATATAGGGGCAACTATAAATATTTTACTATACAATCTTCTTTTCTTAGAGCAAAAGTAACAAAATATAGGATGCATTATTGCAGCTGCTTTGACGGGTAAAACCATAAGCATGCGTTAAGCCCTGTATAGTAGGATACATCACTGTATTAGATTGGTAAAGAAAAAATATGTGAAGTTGTGTGCCAAAATACAGCATTTGAAGGGAATATGATTACTGCCAGTCATGCAGTATTGACATAGGTTAGTTCAAGTATTTAGAGCAAATGTACAACTTGGCACTGATAATAAAAATCTCCTCATAGGGGCCTATTGATAAATTGTCAGTTTTAAATTCAGAAAATATAACTTTCATGGATTTCCAGTGTACCCAACCAGGTGATTTAATTCTTCTTTGAAAGGATTATAATTTTGTTCTCTTAAGCAGCGTAGGGGCCAGAAGAGTTTATTGGCTGGTGGAAACTCATCCCATTTTACCCATTCCCAACCTACAAAAAGAAAAGAGATAAGCATAAGTAGTACATTAATCTGTCAATGATAACTAGGATGATGTAGCGTCAGATTGGGAAATTGGAGTTTATATAGAAGAAGAAATTAATTGGAAAGTATACATAGATGATGATTTTTTAACCTAGAAAAACAAAACTATTTCATCATTTTACTATGCTCCATATGGCTGGGACAGCTACAAGTGGTGCATATAATGTTCAATTAAAGAAAAAAAGATAATTAAAAACATAAAATTTAAAAACATTACAAATATTTTTTCCCCATATAACTAAAACATTGGTACCTCTCAAGAGGTAGAGAAGACATATTGCATGCAGATGGCAACAAATGTAAATGCCAATCTCTAACAATCATCAAATATATCCCAGCAAAAATGATGTAATGTATGCCCTGATCTCAAACTCTTTGAATAATTAGGTCAAGGGTCATCTTGATCCAGCATTTTGTTTCTCATGTTCTTGTTAGCAAGATATTTTCAGTAGATGGAAAGAAACTATTCTGTATAAAACTAGGCCCCGAGTCTATGGAGAGGGGCGGCATACAAATCTAATAAATGAATAAATAAATAAAATACATTCCTGTTTTATTATAGCAATTTAGTATAATATCAAAGTTACAACCTGCCTAATTATTTTGAAGTCTTAAAACTTGACATGATATTTTGTTACGGGAAGTTTAAAGACAAATATTGAGTAGACAACTCAAAAGATAATACTGGGACACATTTTCAGTACCCTAGACCCTGGAAATTAATTCAGTTTATTTCAAGATAAATTAGAGAAACTTGTAACCCAAGCCTTGCCTAGACACAAAATCAACCTGTAAGGGATATGATTTGCACTTTTACACACACACAAATGTTCAACAAAGTAGAAAACAATTCTCACATTAAACATATATGCAGACAACATTGATATAGTGTTTTTAAAAACTTACTTTCATTTTTATCAGGTTCCAGATTCTTCGGTTCGGATTCATGATTCATATCAATGTCTCCTTTCATTAGGATGGTGACATAATGGTAATTGTCCTTTAAACTGGCAGCATTTACAACTGAAGCAAACTGCACATTTGTTAGATACAAAGCAGCTTCTTCTAAAGTTTCTCTCCTTGCACATTCTGCCAAACTTTCACTGCACAGAGAGGAAAAGTGAAGGAAATATAAGTTAATAAAAAAGCAAGAGTGGTTCTATCCATTTAAAACATCACAAGAATCTAATTTATATGACAATTAGCAGGCATCTACTCTGAACAAGGTGCCTGAATATTTGTCAGCTTTGCTCTTATTCTCAAAGAAATTGCTTATACACTTTATTTTCATTAATTCATTTTTTGTGATGTGGCACAATTTTAATATTTGTTTACTGCTGTAAAGCTTTTTTGTATGTTGAGCTAGTGGAAAATATTCGGTGTTTCAGTAGCTTGTTTTTCTTATTTATTGTACTTTTATAACCTATTACATGGAGGGGATGTGGGTAGGCCCTTTCATATGCTGGAGCTTTACATCCTTAGATGGTGTTGCACTTTGCCACATAACCTGGGGGTTAGCTGGTCAGAGCAAGTGTAAAAGTTATGCCCTTCCCTTTATATGAAGGTTCTCTGCTTGGTCATTTATGTTGTTTAACTCAAATCTGGAGTATTGCAACATGCACAACATTCTTGAAAGGTATCTGGAGGATTCAGGTGATACAAAATGCAACATGGGCAATTTTAGGTGCCCAAAGGGTGCATGTATCAACTCTGCTTTGCAAGTTTCATTGGGTGCCAATTTGCTTCCAGGTCCAATTCAAGGTGTTGATTGTGACCTATAAAGTCCTACATGGTGTTGTGATTTCGTCTGAGGCCCCTCGGGGAACGGCTTATCCTCTGCCGGCTTCCTGCTCAGAGGGGGAGGATGAGGAACAGGAGGTTCAGGCAGACGGGGAGGAGGAATCTCAGGCTGAGGGAGAGGGAGGACAGCCAGAGTCCCCCGAGGGGGAGCTCTCCCCAGCAAGCAGCCTGGATTCCTTAGATGAAAATGCACAAGCAATCATCGATCTCTGGCAGAGAAGAGCAACACAACAAAGGGGACAATTAGCCAGGTACTTTCAGCACTAAAGAGGCAACAGCTGGGTTTGGGTGTGGTGCTCTCTGGAAAGGCTGAAAAGGCAGACCCACCCTTCCTGGCTTGTGGAGTATTATCTTTGGGAGTCCTGGGACCTGGCTGTGATCTTTGGCGTCTTGGAATTCTGGTTTGTGACTTTGAATACTGAAACCTTGGGGGGAAAAGGTGTGGGTCTTATTCTCTACAGTGGTAGGTGTGCCAGCAAGATGTCTGCTGTATTGTCTGGCCGTCAGGACTCTGCTGTGAAGTCTCATAGCCTGCCTGTTGGGAAGAACAGGTTTTTCTCTGTGTTTATTTTTCAAACTATAAAGTGCCTTTGTTTGTACCAGCGTGTCTGGCTGTTTTTTCCAGTTGGTGTTGAAGTCTGGGGGCACCCAGACAGAACACATGGTATGAGGCCAGGCTATTTATGGAAACTGTTAATGTATGAGCAGAGTAATTCTTGTTTACCAAGGTTGTGCACACATAGAAACGTTTAGATTGACATTAGTTGTGAATAACTACTCAGCCATACACAGATATATTAATTGAATTAAAAGTTTACTTTGAGAAATAATATTCCTATAAACATCCTAAAGCTATACACATAATAAGTCAGAATAACAATCCAAATATTACCAACTACATCATCTTCCTTACCAGTTGGCTTTGTCATAATCAGTAAACAAAAATACCAAGCATAAACACATTTTAGCTGATATACATAACTACAGTACAGAGATATTGCAGAGCTAACCTAACAGTGAGTAGCCATTAACAGTGAATAGCCAGAGAAAGAGAAACAGAGAGTAACTCAGAGAAATAAGCTATAAACTCTAGCTCCCTCTTGTGGCAGTCTGCAACACCTGCAGTCAATATATTGCCAACCCAACAGTTATGGACAGAATCCTAACAGAAACGCTTTGTCCTATTACATCAACTGGTACCACATGATCAGACAAGAAACTCCTTCCGGCAAGGTCAAGGAAGAGATCCTTCTCTGCTGTGGAATTTCCAGTGAGACAGGCTCCCACTTTTCTAGCTTTCTGAAAAGGCATTAAAACATATCTAAACCCCAGGCAAAACTAGCATGGTTGCATATTAAAAAACACTGATAAACTGAAAGACAAAAACGACAAGAATAAAAAGTGGAAAGAGGGATATATAACTAAAACAGAATATCAGCATATCATGTGAATCTGCAGATGACATCAGGAAAGCTAAGGCTCAGAAGAACTAAGAAATGTCCAAAATAATAAAGTTTCTTTCAATATGTGAAAAACAAGAAACAAAATTCAAGGAATCAATCAGTGCAATAATGGGGAGAAGATGGCAAGGAGGTGAGAGCCAGCAGTGAAGAAAGCAAAACTGCTGAATTCATTCTTTGCACTGATCTTTACACAAAAAGAAAAAAAATAGTTCAATCTATCAAAGGCAACACTGTAGGAAACAGAATAGGAATGCAAGTCGAAATAAGCAAGAAAATGGTAAGACACCACCTATCCATTCTAGACAAGTTCAAATCACCTGGACCAGATGAATTACATCTCAGATTTCTGAAGGAGGTGGCAAATGTGATCTTAAAACTACTGAACCTACTTTCAAGAATCCTGGAGCACCATGGAATTACCAAAGGACCAAAAAAAGAGCCGATATGGTTCTTATCTTCCAAAAAGGGGGAAAAATGAATCCAAGAAACTACAGAACAATCAGCCTGCCATCAATACTTGGGAAGACCCTGTGAAAATTTAATCAAGCAATGATATCTGTGAATGTCAGACAAACCTTATTGCATTCTTTGACAAAGTGACTAAATTAGTGGACCACCGAAATGCTGTGGACATTGGACTTCAGTAATTTTACAAAGTAGATCACAGCCTACTTCTTGGCAACATAGAAAAATTGGGTAAATATCATCACCACCTGATTGATTTGTAGCTGGCTGACCAATGGCTCTCAATGTGTAGTCCTCTGTATATGAAGGGAAGTATACAGTGGGGTACCCCGAAGTTCTGTCTTAGGCCCATTACTCTTCAACGTCTTCATAAATGTTTAGATTAGGGGAAGGAAGGGGAACTCATCATATTTGCAGACGACATCAAGTGGGGGGGGGGGGAATAGCCAACACTTTAGAACAGGGTAGACAATTATTTTTCCCAAGGGGCCACATGCAAAACTGGGACTGTTGTGGAGGTCTGAACCAATGGGGCTGCTGCAGTGCTCCCCACTATCGTGGACTCGATAAAGACAGCCACGGACTGTGGAATGCCTAGGTCTGTCCATAAGGATCTTGACAAATAGATACACTGGGCCTTATACAACAAATGTAATTCGTTGACAACAAAAATAAGGTTTTACATTTAGGCAAGAAAAACCAAATGCATATGTATAGAACAAGTTGTACTTGGTTTAACAGTAGTAATTTTGAGCAGGATCTCAGTGTCTTAATAGATAGGACACGCTTAACTTTGAGCCAGAAGAGGGTTGTAATTGCTGAATAAAGTTTAGTTTAGTTTAGTTTTATTGGATTTGTATGCCGCCCCTCTCCATAGACTCGGGGCGGCTAACAACAGTGACAAAAAACAGAATGTAAAAATCCAATACTACAACAGTTAAAAACCCTTGTTATAAAACCAATCATACTTACCAAACATACCATGCATAAATTGTAGAAGCCTAGGGGGAAAGATTATCTTAATTCAAAGCCAATACAATCCTAAGATGCATCAACCAAGTAGTATCAAGACCACATGAAGTGATGATACCACTTTATACAACATTAGTAAAACTACAAATGGCATTGTGGTTAGCTCTGGCCCAGCTCCTGCCCCAAGGAATGTGTAGGTAGATGTGGGGGAAACATCCATATGCCGCAGGCCTGTTTTGCTCCCGATGGAATCTGCTGACGAAGCCTCCTCTGACCAAGGAAGCGTGAGTGACAGGGAAGAGGGGAGTTTGGCAGACAGCCCAGGAGGAGATCAATCACCTGTATCATCCCTGGATACTGAACAAGAATTAATAACACATCCACGCATGCATAGAGTGATGCATAGGAGACAACAACTGAAGGATTATTACAAGAGAAAATGAGGCCACCTGTGGTTGGGTGGGGCTGCTGTAATTAGTGCTACAGATAAAAGTGCAGCTTGGTGTTTTAGCCTTGTGGCAGTTTATCTGATTCATTGTTTCATCAAGATTGTGGTTTTTGTGCTGTTCAAGATTGTGTGTGGACTCTCTGGACTTTGGAATTGGACTCAATTTCCCAGTTATTGGGTGAGCAATTGGATTTGCATTTAACCTGTGCCTTGTGTGTACCAGAAAATCCCTTTGACATTTAAAAAGGGAGCTGTTTCTGTTTTTCTGTTTATAAAAACTTTTGGGTTCTCCTTTTATCCCGTGGTGTGTGTCTTCCTGGACTAATTACCCTGTAATTACAGGCGGTTGAAACACACCGGCAAAACAAATGAAATACTGCATCCAGTTTTTTTTACCACAATACAAAAAAGATGATAAGAGTACAGTACTATAGGATGAAAGACAATGAATGGTTGCAGGAGCTGGGTATGTCTAGCCTAATCCAGAGGGGTGACTTGATAGCAGTCTTCCAATATTTGAAGAGCTGTCAAAGAGGAGAGGGTTGAGCAATTCTCCAAAGCACCTGAGGACAGGACAAGAAGTAAGGGATGGAAATTTATGGAAGAGATCCAATCTAGAACTAAGGAGAAATTTTCAATGATAATAATTAATCAGTATAACCGCTTGCCTTCTGAAGTTGTGGGTGCTCCATCCCTGGAGGTTTTTAGTA
Source organism: Erythrolamprus reginae (assembly GCF_031021105.1). Lineage (NCBI taxonomy): Eukaryota > Metazoa > Chordata > Lepidosauria > Squamata > Dipsadidae > Erythrolamprus > Erythrolamprus reginae. Next base: position 225,917,099 of record NC_091950.1, read on the forward strand.
TAGGGTCACCTGCTTGAACTAGAAGACCTACAACCTCCCTTTCAACTGTTATTCTGTTACTATTACTGCCACTAGAAAATCAAGCAAAGCTCTAAGTCTAACATCCCATTATTTGGATCAAGGCCTTCTCTTCCCTTCTCCTCAATTCTGTGCTGCAATAATCCCCATTTTAATAAAATTATTAACCAGCAATACCAGATTTGGGCTACAAAAAAGAGCAAATGTTGGGTCTACTCAAGGGTTGGCTACTGGGGGGGGGGGGCAGGAAATGCAGGTAGTGAAAATGGAGCTCCACTCAATTTGCACTGAAAGATGTTGAAAGAAAATGCAGGCCGTCCTGCATAAGCCATGCCCATAGTGTGGTAATAAAAAATTTGGTAGCCCTTCACTGGGTCTATTACTATACAAATCTAATAATAAAACATATTTGTTACCACTGTCATTTGATGTTTTAGAATCAAACTCTAGAAGCTTTACCACCAGTAAAAGTTTAAAACAATAACACTCCATTTAAAACTGTTTTCAGCTTGAGCAGCAGATTGGACTAGAAGACTCCAAAATCCCTTCCAACTATTATTCTGTTACTGGTGACGGCTGACTCCTTACTTACTAATTCCCTTTTATTCCTTCCTTCCTTCTTTACTTTCCACAGGTGTATGAAGCCTACAACCGCCTAGAGTCCCTATGGAGATAGGCGGTATACAAATCAAATAAATAAATAAAAAATTAAATTAAAACCGGGCATTCATTCAGAAGACATCCCATCTATTTATCCTGGTGGTTTTCAAAGACGGCAGATTTAAATGTGTGGACTTTCATTCCCTGAATGTTGGCTGTGGGATTTCGGAAACTGGAATCCAAATGTCTTAAAAATAGTAATCCGCCAAAGCCCTTCCACCAGCTCCACGTGCGCAAATAAAACCGGCCGTTGGACACCGTCAGCTCACCCAAACTCTAAGTGTCCTCCGGGAAGCTGGAAGAAGCCCCTCCCGACCACGCTCCTCCGCTTGCCTACTAGGATGCAACCCGGGTGCCTGGGGCTCGTGATCACCACCCCAACTCCCACCCCCGGGCGCAGCGGCTTCTCCATGCCCGTCTCACAGAGTTACGCTAAGTTTAACTCCGCCTTCCTCGGTCAGACGGTCGCGCAGTCAATCTGCGTGGAAGAGGCGCTTTTTGTGTGGGAGGGGGGCAGTCCAATTTGGTGGCGGAGATGTTCAAGAAGTGTAATTACTACCGGTATCTCGATTAGAAAAAGAACTTTTTAAAAGGACAGAAGCCGTCTTTCGCTGAGAATGAAAGGAAAGCAGACTATAAAGCAGACTATAAAAATCTACTGCTCAAACAATGGTGGTGGGTGCAGTTCAGGGTAAACAAGCACAACATCATACGAATAGGAGTAAAAACGCCAACCTTCACTTTAAAATGAAGAGACTGGGTCTGATTTTGCGATGTATCCCTTATTATCTTAATCATGATTTACTGGATTTGCAGAGTGCACTAGGTCACAAACTGATAACTTGAATGAAGTACCCTTGCCTGTTCTTGCAAAAATTAAGCAGGGCCAGACCGAGAGAGACAGTTTATGGTAGCAGTGGTGGCTAACTTTTTTCTCACAGCGTGCCGAAAGTTGGATTAGTTTGAGTTGGATTAGCTTGGGCCAGTCACTTTTTCTCAGCCCTAGGAAGCAGGCAATGACAAATGGTTTCTGAAACACTTTGCCAAGAAAGGGGTATTTGTCCAGGTAGAAAAATTTTAAAAAACACACATGTAGAGGGAAACAAAGATTATATGTCTGGGTTTTTTTACTAGGAGTTGAGCTAACTGGCTGGTCTTTAATTTACAGTTCAGTTAGTTATTCAGCCCAGTGTTTCCCAACGTTGGCAACTTGAAGATTTTTGGACTTCAACTCCCAGAATTCCCCAGCCAGTGAATGCTAGCTGAGGAATTCTGGGAGTTGAAGTCTAAATATCTTCAAGTTGCCAACGTTTGGAAACACTGATTTAGCCAAAGATTAGCACATCTGTAATAGCAGAAACTGCCCTGAGCCATGGCTTATTTTAATAGAATATCTGCATTAAAACCCTGGAGTGGGGGGTATGCGTCTGTGTATGACTGGGAGCAAAATGAAAGGTTCAGGCGAATGCATTTAGCAGACATTTTATGATGTAAGACATAGTTGCCTCATTTCCTCCAGTAGCTCAAGATTAAATAGAGTATGGAACCAAGTGAGCTTTATGAGCAATTTCCGACCAGCGAGTTCACACCAGCTGAATTCACTCGGCTTCAGACAGCCACAATCAAGTGCCCCGCTCTTTAAGTTAGCAGCTCAGATACAGCCGGAATGAAGGCGAACCGGAGTAGTTGCGGTGGTGTTATTATGCCTCGGGCAAACTTCCGCAGAAGGCTCGCGCTCTGCCCGAGCTTTTAGTTTCCTGCGCAGCAGCTCCGACTTCTGGCCCATCGAGTCTAGTTCCCGCTTGCCCTGCGGCGGAGGGCTGGCTGCTCGATCTGGCCGTCGACGCTGAGTTGGCTGGCTGGCTCCCGCCCTCGCGAATCCTCCCCCTGCCTGTCGGCTTCCCTTGCTCGGTCGGGCTGGCTCGGCACCTGAGGGCTAAAGAGGAGGAGGAGGAAGCCGCGCAGAACCTTCAGCTGTCCCGGTTCTGCCCCTGGGACTCGGCGAGAAGGAAGCAGGGACCTTCGCCGCAGCTGCCTGACGCTTTGTACCCCTGCTGAAGCCTAAAGGCGAGAGCTTCCTGCAGCCATGGTGAAGGTCTCGTTTAATTCGGCCTTGGCGCAGAAAGACGCAGCCAAGAAGGAGGAGGAGGAGGAGGAAGGGGGGCAGAATGAGAAAAATAGCTGCACCAGCCAAGTGCTCATCTTGCCACCAGACACAAAGGTGAGGAGTCCTGCGCACAGGCGCCAGCAAATGTTGCTGCTGAGGGCCGGCATCAGAAACAAGAGCGGTTCTCCCGGGAACGGAGCAGCAGATTATTTTGCAAGCTGCAGCCTAAAAGCGCAATCGAGAAAAGGGCAGCGCCGAGTTTGGAAGGAGAACGATGTCGTCCAGGAGGAGAAAGATGGGCTCGAAACAAGGAGGGACTGGGGCGTGGGGGTTCGCTCATATATATATACAGTACAGCCTAATGAGGCTCCGGAAGTAGCTTGAAGCCGGCTGGGGCTTTTGAAACGAGTGTATTTCTCATGGGGTTTTAGTGTGCGTTACCTCGGAGATTTGCCTCCGAGCGCGACAGTGGGAAAGTGAAATATTACCTCAATTTTGGCAGATCAGTTTATGAATCTAAAATGGCTGACGCGCGAGCAGCCTTTAAACATCACGGGCCTCTCTTTGCATTTACATATTTTATCTCAGTTGTGCAGAACCTTGCATTTTTAAGGCGTTTCGTTTTTCTTTTGCATAACAAATCTGGGTTTTGCTTGGGCTCTGAACCTAAATAGTTGGGCCTGATTAGTAATTAGTAGTAACGTTAGTACTTAGGAGATCACCGGGAACTCCCAAGATTAGTTTGACCTGGGATTTAGGGAAAAAAGTATACCATATTTTGACACTGGATGCAGATACCAAGATACCTTTAAAAGGGCAATGGCAATTGATTTTGAAATTGCTATTCTTGTTCATAAAATCGAATGTGATTCCAACCAGTAATTTTTTGGGGGAAATTACATTTTGGATCGTTTGGATCCTGTGTAACTGTGCCAAGGGAATCAGAGTTGCTGTCCTAACTTAAAGCATTATGTCAAGTGGTCTGATTTCAGGAAAGTGCCCAGGTCAACCATCATGGATTTTGAAGAAATTTGGTGTACGCACTTCCCCAGTGAACATTGGTAAAGCGCTATGTTTGCCAATGCAATACTTGTGGTTCCCAAGCCTGAAATAGGTATCTTATATGGTTTCCAAGCAGAAGTGCGTACTGTTTGTACTGACAAATTTCAACGATCACTTATTATTGAATTTACTTGTCACATTCTTTAGCTTCACTTCTGGGAATTGATACTGTCGACCTGGCAATGTAATTGAAGGCACTAGAAGCACACAAATAAGATGTGGTTCTGGAACCCAACAAACATGTTGTCCTTCAGGCCAATAAAATGAATGAGCAGGGCCTTGCAGGTGCATAAATGTTATCAACGCATCATTTTGCTGAATCAAAATTTCCACAACATTGCCTACCCACCATTGTTTGTCATAAATGCAGACAAACATAGCAACTGGCAAATAGGTCAGGCAATTTTAAATTCGGATTGACAGTATTGGGCAATTTGGCTACAAAGTTAATAGTGTCATTTGAAACTGCTGACAGAAATTGAATTTGAATCAACTGGCATAAACTGGTGATGACCTCTTGTGCCAGCTATTGTGCTGCTAACTTTCCATCTTCTTGCAGCATCCTGCTTTCTTCAGTTTCTTCCTTCAGAATGTATACATATTTAATTCCATGAATATTTCTGTCGCAAAAGTTGAACAGATCTGTGGGCGTCAGTATTTGGTCAGTTGATGGTTGCTGGAGGTTGGCTTGAGCAGCCAAATGTTTAGTCATGCCGCCAACTCCGTTGCATGGTGATTTGGTGACACAAAATCACATGATGAAACATTCACAGAATTAAATATATATAAATTCCAAAGAAAGAAATTTTAAAAAGCGGGATGCTGCAAGAAGAAAGCAGCACAATAACTGACACAAGAGGTCATCACTAGTTTTTGGCATTTTTACAAAACCCATCAACTTTACACTTAATTTGTGAACTATTGGAAAGGAGTAGGAGAATGAAATTTTATATTTGAAAACCTTGTGTTGCTACGTTGTTCCACACGAAGTTTCACATTTCTTGTACCTTTCCTTACAGAGATAATAAGAAGCCAAATTTTCCCCTTTTTTTATGCTGTAGCCATTTTTGGTCAACTTTGCTCTAAATTATCTAGATGGAGATCGTTCATGAGAATGTTTTGCTTATTTTGTTTAATAGAGCACAAGTTGTACAAGATGGCCAAGTTTTATTTCTCTCAACAAAACATTGTCGGAGATATTATGTCTCAAACGTTGCTGAAATATGAGAGTCATACTGTCGAAGGCTGCGGTATGGGGTCATACAAAGGACTATATCTCTGCAAGTAGTGAATTTGAAAACATAACACTTTACCAATGTTCATTGGGGACATATGTGCATGTTCACACCAAATTTCATCAAAATCCAGGATGGTCGACCTGGGATCCCAGGCCACTTGACATGAAATGACCAGCAGGAGGTTATCTGGGTAACCTTCTCTAGTCACTCTCCCTGAGCCCAAAGAAGAAGGCAAAAGTAAACCAATAATGAAAATTGTGCATGCTTGTCTAGTTGCCAGACATCCAGACTGATTCAGGTATGACTTATTTGTCTGAAAATTGTGATTTTGGAGTTCATTTCTTTTCAGTTCACCATTAGATCCAGTATAACTGATCATACAACATCAGTTATATAATCCATTATCTGGATGTATGCAGTATATTGAATTATAAACTAACCAGATGTATATTCTAACCTGTAATTTTCCTTGGGACTGACCATGGAAGACAGGAGCAAGATCTGGAGCTTAGACAGTGGTCTGATAAGAGAAATCTGAGTTCAAAAGAGGGGTGGAGAAAGGGTCTCAGGAGGGGTCCTCCCTAGTTTTTGAGAGAGTAAAAGTAGGGGACAGGATAAGTACTTTAAGGTTTATGGGATTCTGTTAATTATCATTACAATAAATTCAGAGTTAGTATTCATTGTCTTTCTTCTTGTCTGGTCTACTTTGAAAGGCTGTCAACCAAAAGGGGAAATTAAAATTTTAAACTTATAAAAGCTTAGAATAGAATAGAAATAGAAATAGAATAGAATTTTTTATTGGCCAAGTGTGATTGGATACACAAGGAATTTGTCTTGGTGCACATGCTCTCAGTGTACAGATAGTTCATCAAGAATCATAAGGGACAACACTTAATGATAGTCCAGGTACAAATAAGCAATCAAATCATATTAGAAACCGGTCAATATAAATCGTAAGGATACAAACAACAAAGTTACAGTAATACAGTCATAAGTAGTAGGATATGGGTGATAGGAATGATAAGATTAATAGTAGTGCAGACTTAAATAGTTTTGACAGTGTTGAGGGAATTATTTGTTTAGCAGAGTGATGGTGTTCAGGGAAAAAAATTGTTCTTGTGTCTAGTTGCTCTGGTGTGCAGTGCTCTATAGCATCGTTTTGAGGGTAGGAGTTAAAACAATTTATGTCCAATATGGACACAAACTATTTCAGTTACCATGCTATATGTTCAATTAGCATGCTATTTGTGTGCAGTTTTTAGTTCTTTAACTGATTAAAGTGGGGTTTGTGAAGGAAGTATTCATTGAAACGCTTGGCCGTCATTTTCCAGATACTATAACTTAACATCAACCTAAAATATACCATCTAATCTAAATATAGTCACAACAGTGATCATTTGATGTTCAAATTAATCCAAAAACTGTGAGTTAGTCTTGATGAGTAAGAGGTTAAAAATAACATGATACTTACTCCTGAAACCTAGGAAGGATTTCCTAGTATTTCTTCCATACTTTTGAAAGAAATTTGTTGTTCAGGATATAACAGGCCAGATGATGAGAGGAGGCTTTGGGTAATAACTATCTCTTTTCTTTGGATTTTGCCTGTTCATCAGTATTTGGGCTGTCCCATTGGTCCATTGCCTCCCTGGTGTGTTGCTGAAAAAGCAGCAATCCAAGAATTCTTGTGAATGAAGAAATTAATCTGCTTTGCATTATTAAGACCATATGTCTTAATTTAATTTTGGTGTGTTGGTTAGGTATTTTGTATAATAACAACACAAATTTGAATGGCCAGGGGAGAAATGTAGTTGTAGTTGAGCCAATTTTCAAGATTTTCTCCTTGTTAGAAAATGAACAGGAATTTGGTACATCCATGCAGTGCAGACATTCCCAGTTAGGGCTGGCAGGTGCAGTGGAATGTTCTGAGGTGATGAAACTACAAGGCTTCAGGTCCAATTGTATATGTCATGTTACTGGTTTACAGTAACTTTTAATAAAGAATAATGTAACATCAGGAGCTGATCTTGACTTGAAGATGTTATCGACATCATTTTAAAATTCTTTAATTCTGTCTGAAATTGATCTGTACAATATAATCCATTATTTGGAGTGCTCCCAATTCCCTGCCCACATAATTTGAATATCTTGCCCACTTGATAGCTGCATGTTGAGTGTATATGTGTCTGGCCCAAAGCCATTATGTGAAGTCAAAGTCTGGCCTGACACAGTTTGGTAGTGATAGAGGAACAGGGGGGGGGGGGGGTGAGAGAGAGAGAGAGAGATGCCACCATACATTCCTTTCTGCAGATGCCATAATAATGAAAACAGGAAGGAATCAGGGATCCTGCATAGGATTGGTCCTCATGACTGCACTTGTGGGTGTGGGGATGTGATATGGGGTTTTGACCCTGATGTAAGCTAAGGGACTCAGAGTTGGAATGATTCAAGTCGAATCCAGATATGGCTGTTAATAAATCGTATCCTGCGAGAAGCACAGGCGTGGAAGTGATTTATTTCTCAGATGCTAATTGGTTTGCTGACAGTATGTCTGAGACAGGTAGCCTTCATATAGACATCTAAGTGCATATGGATTTTCATGTGAGTTGGAAACCCAGACTTATTGTTAGTTGATTCCAAAAATGACTTTGGAATTATCTAGTCTTTTCATAAAATTGACAATTGGGGGGGCTGGATTCCTTCAGATATTGTTGTCCCCAAAGATGAAGGATTTTATTGGTTAGTAATGATGCATTAAGTTGAAATTGGAAACAAACACATGCTTGGTGTAATGTAATACTGAGCACTTCTAATAATTTATTTTGCTTACCTTCTTATGTTGACTGAAGTTTCTAGATTGTCTTTCAGAGCAGCCTTCTATATGCTGCATTATATTAATCTAAGTAAGCAGTTACCAAGACATGGATTATTAATGTAATATTAAATTATATTAACTTGCTATTCAAAGATAATTGTGAAGACCTACGTGCTTCTGTTCCACATATATGCTTATAATATTTTGATATCATAAGTGCTGAAAACCTAATGGCCTATTTAAGAGATGAGAGATAACTTTTTATTGTCACAGTTTTTACCGTGGATACACTGGCCCACATTAAAAATGCAATTCTGTTGCCTGCTCTCAAGAGAAAGTGTATAATCCAGCCAAACACAGACATAACACACATATACACAGGCTATATACATATATAAATATATACCCTCATTCCTTTTTTATACTTCCAGCATTTTGGTGACATAGTCAGGATCATCTTTGCCAATTGTGCTGGAGGTGCCAATGGTAAAACATTTTGTATATATGTTTTCTTTATATGATGCTACCAGCGTTAGGTTATAATTTGAGTCCCAAATTTCCCCCCATTCTGCTAATTGTATTACGTATCCCAAATCCTGTGCCCATGCCACCATTGTTCCCTTGATCACTTCTAATTTAATTTGTAATTGGAGATTATATAATTTCAAGATAATTTTGTCTTCTGGGCCGAATAAAATTTTGTCTAATAGTTGATTATTTTGAAAATCAAATTGTGTTACATCTATGTTGTATTGCGATTGAATTTGTCTACATACATACATACATACATACATACATACATACATACATACATACATATCACTGTCCATTTTGAATATGTAGCAGAAAAAGGAAACTTGAGAGTTTACAAGGTTGATGCAATAAGGAACAAAACTGTGACTGAATCTAGATGTCCTGACTACCATGAAGTTTCCTCCCAGAAGTTAAAAAGGAAAACTGTGAAGAGGATGTATAATGTCCAGAAAATCCCGCAGACACTGCTCAAGTACTGCTTATGTGCTATTTTCTGGATAGAAGGAAGGGAACTACCAATGATCTTTTCTGTCATCTTTATCATTCTCTGCACCACTTTCCTGTCTGAAGCAGTAATGCTTTCAAACCAGAAAGTAATTCAGTATGACAGTATGTTCTAAATCATCCCTGTATAGAAAATGGTAAGGACAGGGGAAGGAAGATAAACTTTCCTCATGCGATGCAGAAAATGCAGCTGCTGTGCCCTCTTCTCACTGTTGAGCGACCAAGCTAGCCTACTCAGTAACTGCACACTCAGAAACTTGAAGCTGCTAACCACCTCCACAGGTGAATCATTAATATGTAGAGGTGTGTGGCTGTGCCTGCCTTTTCTAAAACTGATAATGATCTCATAGTTTCTTCTATGTTTAAAATGAGGCTGTTTTTGTTATACCAGTTCACCAAACCCTTTACCTCCTTGCAGTATACAATCTTGTTGTCATCTTGAATAAGGCCTACTACTGTTCTATCATCCACATACTTCACAAAATGATTGGTGATAAACCTAGCACAATAGTCATGGGTCAAACAGGATGAACAACCACAGAATTAGGACACAGCCCTGAGGAAAACATGTGGTCAAGAAATTGGTGGTAGAAATATTAGTCCCAACTTGCACATATTTATCAGTAAGAAAATCAATAATCCAGTTGTACAAAGGAGTATTAAAGTCTAAAATGCCCAGTTTGTCTACTAGATGCTGAGGGATGATTGCATTAAATGCTGAACTGAAGTCAACTAACAGCATTCGCACATGAGTGCTTTCTGTTTAATAATTTTATATTTATTGAATACATTTCATACATTTCTGTTTAATAATTAAAAACTGCCTGGAAAAAATAATTAGATTTGTGGCCTTGATAGAAATAAATAAAACCTATTTTGCTGATGGAATAGCTTCTATATTAGAATGCCACATGTCACTCCAGAAGGGAGGTCAGGGATTCTGTGGAAGATTTGGTGGTGGTTGAAGGTGGAAAAGAAGATAAGAAAGGAAGTCTGTTTACATAGCATGGACACAAGTGGTGATCACGTTATACCTGCATGCTGTAGCTGGATATATCTAACTATTGATTACTTTTTTGTGTGTGACTTTCTAGGATCCAGCAGAAGTGCTGCCTCTTGGACAAAGAAGAGCTTGGTGCTGGTGCATGTGTTTGGGTTTAGCTTTTATGCTTGCTGTTGTAATCCTTGGCGGTGCCTATCTGTACAAATATTTTCAAATTCAGGTAAGATGAAAATACATATATGACCAAGCTTTGAATTTTTTTGTTGTTAATTTATTAGGAGTTGTCCAACTTGGGTTATCAGCTTAAGTCTTATTATAAAATTCATTTTTAATATTTTTAAATTTGAGAAAATTAACTAATATAACAAAGTCTATAAATACATTTGGGTTGAAGCTTACTATTAGAAAATATTTGCCAGTGTTCCTGCTGTGGAAATAGTCTTTTGGGATAACTCTAGATTATCTCCGTAGTTTTCAATTGATAGACGTTTTTCAAGTTGAAGTTTCTTACTGATTTTAGTTAGAAATGTTGCAAATGGCAAATTTATGATATGTACAGGTGAAACTCAAAAAATTAGAATATTGTGCAAAAGTTCATTTCAGCAATGCAATTTAAAAGATGAAACATAATATGTGAGAGAGTCTCATTACGTGCAAGGCAGGGTAGTCTAAGCTATGATTTGTCATAATTGTGATGATGGGGTACAGCTCATGAAAATCCCAAATCCACCATCTCAGAAAATTAAAATATTACATGCAATCAATAAAACAAGGATTATACATAGAATAATATTGGACCTTTGAAAAGTATGCATGCATATGTTTTCAGTACTTGGTTTGGATCCTTTTGCAGCAATTACTGTATCAAGCTATCAGCCTGTGGCACTGCTGAGATGTTATGGAAGACCAGGATGCTTCAATAGCAGCCTTCAGCTCTTCTGCATTGTTCAGTCTCATGTCTCTCATCTTTCTCTTGGTAATGCTCCACAGATTCTCTGTGGGGTTCAGGTTAGGTGAGTTTGCTGGCCAATCAAGCCCAGTAATCCCACGGTCATTGAACCAGGTTTTGGTGCTTTTGGCAGCGTGGGCAAATGCCAAGTTCCACTGGAAAATGAAGTCAGCATCCCCATAAATCTCATCTGCGGAAGGAAGCACAGTGCTCCAAAATCTCCTGGCAGACAGCTCCATTGACTGGACTTAATGAAACACAGTAGATCAACAGCAGCAGATGACATGGCTCCCCAAATCAACAAAGACTTAGAAACTTCACACTGGACTTCCAGCATCTTGCAATGTGTGCCTCTCCATTCTTCCTACATACTCTGAGTCCTTGGTTTCCAAATGAGATGCAAAAGTTTCCACAGTCTGTGTTGATTTGGGGAGCCATGTCATCTGCTGGTGTTGGTCCACTGTGCCCAAACCAAGTACTTTAGTACATATGCATACTTTTACTTTTCCAGAGGTCCAATATTGTTCTATATACAATCCTTGTTTGATTGATTGCATGTAATATTCTAATTTTCTGAGATAATGGATTTCGCGTTTTCTTTTTTCCCCAATAAATTTTATTAATTTTCTTAAAATGGACAAAATCGACAAACATACATTTAACATAAAAGTGGGGTTGTATCTTCCCCGCTTATTCTAGAAGTAAAATTTCAATACAGAAAAAAGAATACATTTTAAAAAGCTTAAAATCAACTTATTACTTTAAATGAAAAGAAGAAATTTGTTTAACTTTTTATAATAAATCTTCATACATAGACTAATTCTAACATAACTCTTAAGTCATATCCCTATTCATTCTAACATAACACTTAAATTGTATCTCTACTAATACAATTCTCTTATTTATTTATTTGTTTATTTTTACTTTTAATATTTCTTCTTATTTATCCATATATACACTTTGTTCCATATCTCATAAAATTCTGTTTCTTCTTGATCTTTTAACCGTCTTGTCATCATATCCATTTCAGCGCAATCTAATATTTTCTTAATAACTTCCTCTTCTTTGGGGATATTTTCCCCTTTCCAATTTTGCGCATATATTATCCTGGCCGCAGTTAAAATATGAATAACTAAATGTAAAATTTCTTTCTTATATTTCTGATTTGTTATACCCAGTAAATAAAATTCCGGGGTTATTTCTATCTCCTGTTTTACTATTTCTTTTATTATTTTTTCTACCATTTTCCAGTAAAGCTTAACTTTACTACACGTCCACCATTGATGGTAATAGGACCCTATTTCCTTCTTACATTTCCAACATAATGGGGAAATCTTTGGGAACATTTTTGCTATCCTATTTGGTGGGAGGTGCCACCTATAGAACATTTTAATTTGGTTTTCTTTTAGGGAAACTGATTTTGTCATTTTCCAATTTGAGATCCAAACATTTTCCCATGTATATATATCGATTTCTTTACCGATATTTTTGCACCAACTTATCATGTTATCCTTTAAGGTCAAATCTATATTTTTATGGGCAATCATATATTTATAAACTTTCCCTATTAATTTAGTCTGGTTAGTAACTAATAAGTTACCTAAGAAATTTTTATTCTTATTAAAAATGTATGTCGTACTGTCTCTCTGAAATATAGACTGAATCAGAGCATATTGCCACCAGTCAATTGTAATCCCTTCTTCTTTTAAAACGCTAGTTATCTTTTGTGGCCTACAGAATGCTCACCTTTGTGCTAAGCCACAGTATGGATTCTCTTTTTAAATTTTTGTTTTTGTGTTGTCTAAACCAAAATGGTTATGCTTATCTGAATAACCAGTGTAGTCAACTCTGGTTCATGTATTTATTTATTTATTAGATTTGTATGCTGCCCCTTTCCGTGGACTTGGGGCGGTTCACAACACAATAAAACAATTCATAACAAATCTAATAATATACAATTTAAAATTTAAAATAGTTAAAAAATCCCATTTTTAAGCAGACATACCTACAAACATACCATACATAAATTATATAGGCCCGGGGGAGATGTTTCAATTCCCCCATGCCTGACGACAATGGTAATTATTAAACATGTATGAAATTTGTATGACCATAACCTGAGGGTTTGTAGAAATTATTACTTAATAGTTGGCCAGTACAAAAAGTTATAAGTTCAAACTATGACGTCTCTTTTCAGATGATAGTAGTATTCCTCTGATGATAAATTCTGCTCTGAATAAACTATAATATTATCTAATGAGCTTAAAAAGAGTGGCTAGTATTCTGGATTTGAGATTTAGTAGTGATGAGATTCAAGAATTATTCTTTGTTTTGCATTGGCTTATGTGTATTACCTTTGTTTTTTAGGAAAATGTTTACTTCTGTGGAATTAAGTATATTGAAGATGGCTTAACCCTAACGGACTCAGATACTATTGCTTCAGCTCCTCGTTACCAGATAATTGAAGAGAGTATCCAGATCCTTCAGGAGGAGGATGTTGAGTTCATTAGTGTGCCAGTTCCAGAATTTGCTGACAATGATCCAGCTGATATTGTCCATGATTTTCAGAGGGTAAGGAATAATACTCTGAATTAACATGGTAATTAGAGGGAAAGGAGTTTGAAGTTATTAATTGAACTTACTGATTGTTTCTGGTGTCTTGGTTATATCTGTGTATATACTGGCAAGTGCACAAAGAAAGCCAAGGCAGGTCCCAGAGTGGAGGAAGTAAAAGGACTACATATTGGTTAAAGAGCCATGATGGTGCAGTGGTTAGAATGCAGTATTGTAGTCTAATTCTGCTGACTGCTGATTGCCAGCAATTTGATAATCTCACTGGCTCAAGGTTAACTCATCCTTCCATCCTTCCGAAATTGTTAAAATAAGGAAGGACCCAAATTGTTGGGGGCAATATACCAACTCTATAAATGGCTTAGAGAGGGTTGTAAAGCACTGTGAAGCGGTATATAAATCTAAGTGCTATTGCCATTAAAACCTGCAAAGTTCTGAATTCTCTGTTTACAAGTGAGGAAATAATTTAATGATGTAAAAACAAGCAAAATACTGCTTGGATCCAAACTTTTAAAAACAATGTGCTTTGTTGAAGCACATTGTAAAAGACAGCCTAGGAATACAAATAAATATAGGCAAGAAAATGATAAGAGAACACCTGTCCACTCTAAACAAGTTCAAATTCAAATGGATTATATCCCAGAATTCAGAAGGAGCTGGCAAATGTGATCTCAGAACTACTGAACCATATTTTTCAAAGACCCTGAAGTACTGAGGAAATAATAGTAGACTGAAAAGGATGGTTCTCATCTTCAAAAAAAGGGGGGAAATGGATTCAGGAAATTACAGACCAATCAGCCTGACATCAATACCTTGGAAGAACCTGGAAAAAATAATCAAATAACAGATCTGAGAACACCTAGAAGCAAGCAAAGTTATAACCAAACGTCAACATGGGTTTGTCATAAACATATCATGCCAAACCGATCTTATTCCATTATTTGACAAAGTGACTAAATTAGTGGACCATCAGAATGCTGTGGACATAGTATTTTTGAATTTCAGTAAGATATTTGACGGAACAGACCACAACCTACCGTACTTCCTCGTAAGTTAGAAAAATGTGGCATAGAAAGCATCACCTAATCCTTAATGGAACTGTATGTACAGTAAGTGGGGTACCCCAAGGTTCTGTCTTAGGCCCATGCTCTTCAATAGCTTTATAAATGATCTACATGAGCGACTAGAAATGGAATTTATGAAATTTGCAGTGACACCAAGCTGGCAAGAGTAGTCAACACGCAAGAAGATAGGCTCAAGATCCAGAAGGATCTCGACAGACTTGAGCACTGGACCTTATCTAACAAAATTAAATTCAGTGGTGAGAAAAATAAGGTCTTACAGTTGTAGAATAGGTGGCTCAATAGCAGCAACTTGGAATCCTAGTAGACAACTACTGTACTCAAATATGAGTCAGTAGTGTGCTGCAGCCACCAAAAGTCAATGCAATCTTAGGCTGAATTACGAAGAGATAGAACCAAGATCACATTAAGTGTTAGTACTGCTTTACAATGCCTTGGTAAGACCCTACTTAAAATACTGCATTGAGTTTTAGTTGCCACAATATAAATAAGATGTTGAGGCTCTGGAAAGAGGGCAGAGAAGAACAACAAAGATGATTAGAGAGGTGCAGACTAAAACATGAAGAATGGTTGCAGGAATCAGGTATATCTAGTGAAAAAATGATTAGGGTGACATGTGCTGCCCTGAGTCAGTTGAGAAGGGTGACATAGAAATCTAATAAAATAAATAAATCAGTGATAACTGATAGTAGTGTTCCGATATTTGAGGGGCTGCCAGAAAGAAGAGGGAGTCAAGTACCAGTACCAGAAGGCAGGACAAGAAACAACAAATGCACATTAATCAAAGAGAGAAGCAATCTAGAACTAAGGAAATTGTCCTGATAGAACAATTTTATCAATGTGATGGTTTGCTTCCAGCAGGTGTGGGTGTTCTTTGACTAGAGTTTTTTTAAGACAGGACTAGACAGATCTTTGTCTGTCCCCTCTAGGGTCTTCTGCTTGACCAAGGTATTAGACTACACTAGAAGATCACCAAGGTCCCTTTCAACTATGTTATTCTGTTATATATACCTAATGTATTATTTTGATCTGCATTTACTGTTTTAAATGTATCTGGAACATATGAGGTAGAAAATTATTCTGGAATACTTTCATTAAGCTAGTTTTTTTCTCGTTATGAGAAAATAATGTTTTAGTATCTGCAGACTGAAATGAAATAAATGAAACTTAAACAATTAATTTTTTGTCTTTGAAAGAGCAGTATACTACAGTAAGTCATATACAGTGTTACATATTCTAATACTATTAAGAGATTCATGACCTTTCTTTATTAGAGACTTACAGCTTATCTTGACCTCAGCCTGAATAAGTGCTATGTCATTCCTCTGAATACGTCAGTTGTTATGCCACCTAAAAACTTCTTGGAATTGCTGATCAACATCAAAGTAAGCTAATTTATGTCCTAGTTGATTAGAATAACTGTGAACCTAGTTTTATCCCATTATGGATTTTATATTAACATTTTAAATATAATAATAATATATAATACTATCTTACACTAAACTAAACCCATTTATTAATAACTCTTCCAAACAAAAGCAGACCTTTGCAATTTGTTCTTTACTTATGGTCGAACAAACATCAAACAGACAAGTTAAAAAAATTAATATACATAAATTATATAAAAGGTGTCCAAAACTATAAAAAAGGCACCAGCTGCTTCCCATGGGCTAAAGTTACAGGTAATAATTTTGCCAGTGCCATTGAGAAATTGGTCATTTTAAAGGTAACGAGGAGAGTTTGTAATAACGAGTTACAGTGATCCCTCGATTAGCACGGTCTCGATTAGTGCGAAACGCTACAACACGGTTTTTCACAAAATATTAATTAAAAAATACTCCACGGTTTTTTTGCTATACCACGGTTTTTCCCACCCGATGACGTCATACGTCATCACCAAGAGTCACTTCTCTGTCTCTTTCTCTTTCTTTCCTGTCACTATGCTTCAATCATTTTCTCATTTCTCTTTTTTTCTCCCCTTTTTTCTATCATTTCTCTCTCTCTTTCTTCCTCTCTCACACTCTCTTCCTCCCTTCTCTCTCCCCCCCTCCACTTGCCCACGAGAAGAAAAAAAGCAACCTCTGCCGGGCAGCTCCCCTTGTGCCCCCGCTTTGTGCCTGCCTCTTTTGGGGATTTTTTTTTCTTTTCTTTTTTGCACTGGCGGCGGGAGCTGTTGGGGAGGGCTCTGCCGGGAAGGCCTCTCAGCTGCAGAGCCGAATGGGGGCGGAGGCAACAGCGGAGCCCGGCGCTGGGGCCATGCGAGGCTGTTCATCCAGGGGGGCGTGGACTGGCAAGTCCCCCTCCTTTCTCTCTCTTTCTCTCTCTTATACCACACCGGTAACAGGGAGAGAAAGAGAGAGAGCGGAGGGCACCTTGCCGGTCCACGCCCCCCTAGATGAGCGGCTCCGCATGGCCCCAGCGCCGCCCAGGCAAAGGGGAAACCCCAAGATCGCTTGCCGCTTGCCGCTTGCCGTATTGCAGCGAAGGAGGCGAAGCAAGGCTCCAAGCTGCAATACGGCAAGCGGCAAGCGATCTTGGGGTTTCCCCTTTGCCTGGGCGGCGGGAAGACCAAGGGAAGGTTCCTTCAGCCGCCCAACACCTGATCCGCTCCGCAGTGCGGCAGCAGCGAGGAGCCGAAGATGGGGTTTCCCCTTTGCCTTTACCCCATCTTCGGCTCCTCGCTGCTTCTGCGCTGCGGAGCAGATCAGCTGTTGGGCGGCTGAAGGAACCTTCCCTTGGTCTTCCCCGCCGCCCACACGCAAACTCCACCATCTGCGCATGTGCGGCCATGAAAAAAATGGCTCGCATGCGTAGATGGTGTTTTTTACTTCCGCACCACTATAACGCGGAAATCGATTAGCGCGGGAGGTCTTGGAACGTAACCCCCGCGCTAATCGAGAGATCACTGTATATGTTTTAATAGCCATTGTCTGTAGAGTGAACATTTTAATAAAATATGGAATAGAGATTCAATATTTGTATTTGAAATAAATGAAATTTTCATTTGAACAATTGAAATAACTTTAAATTGTCACCTTGTTGGGTACATAATTGGGCTAGAGCAGCGTTTCCCAACCGGTGTGCCGCAGCACACTGGTGTGCCGCAAGACACCGCCAGGTGTGCTGCGTCTCCTGCCCGATGCCGCGGTTTCTGGCGCTCTCCTGCTGGGCCCCAAAGAAGGAAGGCAGGAAGAAGGAGAGCTTCATTCTTCGCGCCTTTTTCCCGCCTTCCTTCTTTGGGGCCCAGCAGGAGAGCGCCAGAAACCGCGGCATCGAGCAGGAACTGGGAGGTCGGAGGCACCGGCACGGCAGCGCCCCACCCAGCTGGAGTTTCCCTGTCGTCGTCGGCACACCTGGCCGTGTCGTCGTCGGCAAGTGTCCTTTGGGGCCCGGGAGGGCACTGGCGGTGGGAGCGGGGGCGGGCACTGCAGTGGCACAGGCAGTCGTGGGGAGATGGCGGGGGGCGGGGTGGAGGCTGCAGCGGCCCCGGGCACTGTTCCCTGTAGGCTTTTCCAGCGGCGCGCAGGGAGCCGCGGCCACCCGCCCGCCTGCCGGATTTTCCTCCGCGCGGCTGGGGAGGTGGATTCGCCGCCCCCGCCAGCCCGATCTCCGTCCGTGTTGGGTGGTGCAGGGCAGGCACAGGCAGCCCCAGGGGAGAACAAGGGAGGGAGAGAAAGGAAAGAGAGAGAAAGGGAGGGAGAGAAAATTGAATGAAGGAGGGAGAGAAAGAAAGAGTAAGAAGTAGAAAGGATAGAGAAAAAGGAAGAGAAAGGGAGGGGGAGAAAGGAAAGAGGGAGGAAGGAGGGAGAGAAAGAAGATATGAAGGAGGGAGAAAAAGAAAGAGAGATAGGAAGGAAAGAGGGAGAGAAAGGAATGAGAGAGAAAGGGAGGGAGAGAAAGGGAATGAAAGAGGGAGAAGGGGTGAGAGATAGAAAGGATAGACAGAAAGGGAGAGAAAGGAAAGAGAGAAAGGAAAGAGAGATGAGAGAGGAAGGAGGAGACAGAAAGAGAGGAAGGAAGGAAGAGAGAAAGAAATAGGGATGGAGAGAGAAAGGAAGGAAGAGAGAGAAAGAGGGAGGGAGAGAGAAATAGAGCGAAAGGGAGGAAGAGAGATTTTTTTTGTCCAAACATTTTTTAGCGCGCCCCCCCTCCATGTTCCCCAGGATTTTGAAAATATGAAAAATGTGCCGCGGCTCCAAAAAGGTTGGGAAACACTGGGCTAGAGAAGAAAAGCCTCTTGTGTGAAGCATGCATGATGATAAAAGAAAAAAATACTCAGGGAGAGTCAATGAAGATTGGAAATTTTTATTATAGACATGGGTGATTTGGGCTTAGACTGACTAGATCAGGGGTAGGCAAAGTTGGCTCTTCTATGACATGTGGACTTCAATTCCCAGAATTCCTGAGCTAGCCTGATTGGCTCAGGAATTCTGGGAGTTGAAGTCCACAAGTCATAGAAGAGCCAACTTTGCCTACCCTTGGACTAGATGATATAATCTTCCTTTTCAGTCCTGCTCAGGTTTTTGTGAGGCCTAAAGTAAATAATGTAAAGTTAATATTGACAGACCACAATTTATCTTTGCAAAGTGGTAGAAATCTTTTCTTCAGGGTGAAGATGAACCACAAGGATCTCCCCAAATAATTTATCTTGCCTGAGACCCTAAGCATTGTAGTTTTGCCAT
The DNA here is from genome assembly GCF_031021105.1 of Erythrolamprus reginae. Lineage (NCBI taxonomy): Eukaryota > Metazoa > Chordata > Lepidosauria > Squamata > Dipsadidae > Erythrolamprus > Erythrolamprus reginae. The sequence continues at coordinate 225,936,321 of NC_091950.1, forward strand.
GGGCCCTGAGCTGAGCACAGTGTGTGCTATTTTTTGAAACAGTTTGGAAAGAGTATAGATTGGACATTTATCTTACACGTTTGAGTACCATGCAACAGCAGCTTACCCAAAATGTTGATCTTGAATAGCTTAATTGTATGGCATTTGGATTTTAACAATCAGTTGGCATCCTGGAAGTATTTTTTAAAAGACAAACTTCTTTGGCAAATAAAATTTACTGACTTGTATAGGGGACTATTGGTTCTCAGTCCGTGATTTAAACTATGATCCCTTGAAAAAGAGGCAAATAGGCTACTTTCTTTCTGCTTCTTAACATCCATATTCTTCAGAGGCAAAATTATAGATATAACATATATTGAATTAATAATAAAGAAGTTAAATGAAAATGAATGCAAAAGATTTAATATTTCTTAAACTCTTCTATGATTCTATTAATTTATGTAGGCTGGAACATACTTGCCACAGTCGTACTTGATTCATGAGCACATGATAGTCACTGATCGCATTGAAAATGTGGATCAATTGGGTTTTTTCATTTATCGCCTTTGTCGTGATAAAGAGACTTACAAATTGCAGCGCAAGGAAGCACTGAAAGGTATGGTATAAACATAGATGAGATAATATAGCTATAAACAATGTTGTGTTTCCACATGAAACTGAAAACCTAATATTTCAGTCTGTATATATTTTTAATGAACTGGTACATGTAGTCTTCCCTTACCAATGCTAATTGGGATCAGGAACACCATCACTAAGCAATACGATCATAAGCGATGACATAGTGTGACCAAACTGATCTATGAAATACTTGCTGGAATTCAGTGAATCCTGCGGGATTGCTGGATCCTGCATTTACCATTTGCAACCTCTTGCTGGCTTTCTGATTGACTGCATGTTGAAAGCAGCAGCGATGGTTACAGGTAGTGATCACATCTCCATGGGATTTTGCAGCATCATAATTGTAAGTCACAAAATGTGATCATGTGATTCTGGGGAGGTTACAACTTGCTATCATTATAACATGAAAGGGTGACTAATAAGTGGGTTTTATATGAGGATTTACCTATATCATAAAAATGTCCATTAAAATATCTATGCCTAATTTTTAATATTTCAGATGTGCATATTTAATATATGCAAAGCTTTAAAACAGTTCTTTTATTTGAATATTTCATGTCAGAATCAAAAATGGTTCCTGATAAATTGTTATAAGAGGAAATGATGGTATACCTGGGGCTAAATTATTTGGTGTAATGGTGTGTTAATTTTACTAATATTACTTTCATATATTAAAACATTTTTGTACATTTCCCCCACAAATGTTTGGCAAATCCAACATTATGTACTACTACCATTCACTTTGATAAATTAAGCACATGATTAATTTACCAACATTAATGGCATTTAAAAGTATTCCATTGGAAGTTTGAATATGCCCAGTATATTTAGATAGAATGCCTTATTTTACAGTATTTCTTAGGACAGTACAGTGAAGAAACTTGAAATTAAAACGGAAGATTTGATTACTTACCGTATATACTCGAGTATAAGCCGAGTTTTTCGGCACCAAAAATGGGCTGAAAAACCCAACCTCGGCTTATACTCGAGTCACCACAAGAGGGCGCAGAATCACCACAAGAGGGCGTCCTGCCAGCAAACTAAAAGGGGAGGACGGGGACGGCATGAACTCTCTCCAGGCTTTAGAAGACTCCAGCCAGAGAGAGAAGCAGATTTGTTAAAGAGATCCACTTGGTACGGCAGCAGGAGAAGGAGGAGGAGGGCAGCTCTTTCCTTTCCTCCCCCGCGGCTGTGGGCTATTCTGGCTTCCCACCTCCTCCTTTCCCTGCTGCCGTCCCAAGTGGATCTCTTTAGCAAATCTGCTTCCCTGCACAACACATGGGGCAATAAAGGGAGACGAGGAGGAGGGAGGATCAGGGGTGGGAGATCAAGCCAACGAGCCAGTCAGCAAGCTAAAGAGGGGGTGGGGGTGGGGAAACAGCATGAACTCTCTCCAGGCTTCTAAAAACTCAAGTTTAAAGAGCCCTGGGTTAGGATTAGAAATGCAAGAGTCTTCAAACCTGGAAAAATTAGGGCTTGTGGACTTCAACTCCTACTCCTGAAGTAGCATGGCTGGTGCAGGAATTCTGGGAGTTGAAGTCCACTAATCTTAAAACTGTCAAGTTTAAAGAGCCCTGGGTTAGGGTTAGAAATAGATTTAAGCTTGGTTGCTGATTGAGCTACTTTTTTACTTTTAAATTTATTGTTATTACCAGATTGCTTTCGTTTACCCTCTTTTAAATTTACAGAGCTAATTTTGGTTTTCTTTAAAATAAATATTCTAAAACATTTAATCTACTGATGTCTCAATTAATGTAATTTTATTGGTTTCCATTTTTATAAGTTACCAGTAGCCGCTGCATTTTCTAACCTCGGCTTATACTCGGGTCAATAAGTTTTCCCAGGTTTTTGTGGCAAAAACTGGTGCCTCGGCTTATACTCGAGTATATACGGTATTTAAATCAAGTTATTTATTTGCGCTCTCTCTTGTGTGCACACTCTCACTCTCTCATTCACTCACTCAGATAAAGTTTCTGAAGGATGTGGCTGTGCAGTTTCAAAGCAGAGTCCACAATGGTCTATGAAGCTTATTCCCAATTAGACACAGATATAAATTCATGCATCTTTTGTCCATAAAGTCCAATGAAGATTCATTGAATGGAAACTGATAGAACCTCTACATAATACAAACTTAAAACTTAGTATTATTCTAAGTACAGCTAGGTATGTGGGAGGGAGTGCTGTAGTCCACACACTGTTCTACTCTTTTTCAGAGGACCATACTGCCCCAAAACAATTACATGAGCACATAGTACAGAGTGAAAGATGCCTGGGATGTCATAGCGGAGCACGACTTACAACCTTCTTTGCTGGCTTCTCCATGGACTTTGCTTGTGGCAAGGAAAGTTCACAAATGTGTCAACTGATTGCCAACTACCCAAATTGCAACTAGTGCCGTGATGACCAAAACTTTTAGGACTGGTTGTAAGCACCAATTATTCAGCTCCATTACAACTTCAAATGGTCACTGAATGCATGATCATCAAATGAGTATTACATGAACTCCCATGGCCCTATCATTTCAGTACAGAATAACAGCACTATTTCTTTTAAGAGTTCTTTCTTGTATTCAAGAAACTAATTTAGAGCTTAAGTGGGAGAGCTGCTCCCATATTTTTGGGAATATAAGACGCACCGGAATATAAGACACACCTTAGTTTTTTGGGAGGAAAATAGGGAAAAGAATCTGCTTACCAGGTATTCATCTGGCTAGCGTCCTTAGTCTAGTCAGCTTCAGCACATTATTTTATTTCCTGGTTAAGGGCTTAAATTTTTTTTTTATTCTGAGAGAGTAACAATGAAAGAGCTTGCAAGCCAGTAAGAGTTGTGAACATCATTAGCACCTGGAAAGAAACAGTCTGAGCAAGTAGAGCAGAGTTACTTTTCAGAGAGTAACAATGAAAGGGCTTGCAAGCCAATAAGAGTTGGGAACATCATTAGCACCTGGAAAGAAACATTTAGAGCAAGTTAGACCAATGGGGGAAAAAACCTACAAAGACTTAGGGCTTTGAAAACGTTTTCCTTTGCAGAGAGTAATAATGAAAGAGCTTGCAAGCCAGTAAAAACTGGGAACATTATTAGCACCTGGTTAGGGCTGGAAGGAAACATTTAGAGTAAATAGAGAATGGAGGGGGGGGGGGGTAATCAAAGACAGGGTTTGGAAAACATTCTTTGCAGAAAGTAACAATGAAAGAGCCTTCAAGGAAAGAGCTGGGAAGATTGTTAGCAGCTAGTTAGGGCTGGGGGGGGGGGGGGGAGCTATATTCAGAGTATAATGATCAGCCTCTTTTAGGGAGAAAAAGGGTGTGCCTTATACACCGAAAAATACAGTACTTTGTGTTTTTTCAATGCATATTTTTCAATACAAGACAATGTATAGAAACAGAAACAGAAGATTGACGACAGAAAAAGACCTCACAGTCCATCTAGTCTGCCCTTATACTATTTCTTGTATTTTATCTTAGGATAGATATATGTTTATCCCAGGCATGTTTAAATTCAGTTACTGTGGATTTACCAACCACGTCTGCTGGAAGTTTGTTCCAAGCATCTACTACTCTTTCAGTAAAATAATTTTTTCTCACATTACTTCTAATCTTTCCCCCAACTAACCTCAGATTATGCCCCCTTGTTCTTGTGTTCACTTTCCTATTGAAAACACTTCTCTCCTGAACTTTATTTAACCCTTTAACATATTTAAATATTTAGATCATGTCCCCCCTTTCCCTTCTGTCCTCCAGACTATATAGATTGAGTTCATTAAGTCTTTCCTGATACGTTTTATGCTTAAGATCTTCCACCATTTTTGTAGCCCATCTTTGGACCCGTTCAATTTTATCAATATCTTTTTGTAGCTGAGGTCTCCAGAACTGAACACAGTATTCCAAATATGGTCTCACCAATGCTCTACAAAGCGGGATCACAATCTCCATCTTCCTGCTTGTTATACCTCTAGCTATGCAGCCAAGCATTCTACTTTCTTTCCCTACCGCCTGACTGCACTGTTCACCCATTTTGAGACTCTCAGAAATCATTATCCCTAAATCCTTCTCTTCTGAAGTTTTTGCTAACACAGAACTGCCAATACAATATTCAGATTGAGGATTCCTTTTGCCCAAGTGCATTATTTCACATTTGGAAACATTAAACTGCAGTTTCCATTGCTTAGACCACTTATCTAGTATCTATCAGCTCTTCATGTGGAACCGTATGAAAGGCTTTGCTGAAGTCCAGATAGGCAATATCTACGGCACCACCTTCATCCAACACCCTTGTGACATAATCGAAGAAATCAATGAGATTAGTCTGACATGATTTGCCCTCAGTAAAGCCATGCTGATTTGGGTCCAATAAGTTATTGGTTTTTAGGTGCTGATTTATCCTCCTTTTGAGTAGAGACTCCATCATTTTAACTATAACTGATGTCAAGCTAATTGGCCTGTAGTTACTAGCTTCTTCTCTACTGCCCTTCTTGTGGATAGGCACAACACTGGCCATTCTCCAATCATTAGAAACATCTGTTAAAAAGGATTGGTTAAACAAATCAGTCAGGAGTACAGCAATCATATATCTGAGTTCTTTAAGAACTCTAAGGTGGATGCCATCAGGACCCATTGCCTTATTTGTCTTTAATCGTTCAAGTTCTTCTAAGACATCAGCCTCTGAGATCACTGGAGCTGAATCCCTACAGCTGGAAGCAATGCTATATCCACCCATAGTATTATATTGTAAGCTGCCTTCTGAGAAAACTGAACAGAAGTAGCTATTCAAATGGTCAGCGAACAATGTATACATACATACATACCAATGTATGCATTTTTAAAAAATAAAATAACCCAATATTTTGTGCTTTCTCTCATAATAGGCATTCAGAAGCGTGAAGCAGGTAATTGCCGGATTATTCGACATTTTGTGAACAGATTTGCAATCGAAACGCTTATTTGTGAAGAATAAGGAATGCTACTGTAACAGAAAATTAAGATGCTTCAGTTTATCCTTTCTATTATGTGCAGTGATTTCTTTTTATAATCATTTCATAAGTGAAGACTGTCTGTATTGGCATGGTTTTCATGGGAAATTGTTCTGAGGAACTGAAAAAGGGAAAACAGAATCCATATGTGGAGTTTATTATGGTCCAACTAGAAATAGTTGAAAATTATAAAAACACAAAACAGGATAAGAATGTTGGAATTGGTGGTGTTAATCAAGGTATGTCCAATTTTACAGGCTGGATAATAGATTTTGATTATGTTTGGGGACAATAAATCACTGATCTGATAATTAAATCTCTGATCTAATCTGATTGTACATAAAAAGATCAGCGTTTGTCAGGTATTTTATGAGCCCCATAAGAAAGATAGTGTAATTTTTTTTGTTTATTGATTTTTAATCCTGCTGACTCTCTATAAATCCTCAATATCTTTAATTAAATTTCATCCTGATTGAATAGGCACTTCTAAGAAAAATATTAAGTCACTTCTAAGAAAAATATTAAATCATCGGTGAATGCCTGCATTTTATATTCCTCTTTCCTGACTTTGGTTCCTTTAATCTCCTGGTTATTTTGAATTTTGTTAAGCAGTGTTTTTAATGTTTAATTAATAAATAAATAAATAAATAAATAAATAAATAAATAGCAACTTTTGACTAAAAATATGACAATTGAACAAAAAAATGAATTAGAAAAAAACATTACACCTGCAAATAACCAAAAAGATTAAATATTTGGGCATAACCCTAACAAACAGGTGCTCATCCATTAAAAAAGATAACTGCGACAAACCAGTACAGTGTTCCCTCGCCACTTCGCGGTTCACCTCTTGCGGACTCTGCATCTCGGGTTTTAATAAAATATTAATGGAAAAAATGTATTGCAGATTTTCTCTAATTCGCGGGTTTTCTACTTGCCTACATGAGATTGTAAACAACATTGATGGAGAAGTGACCAACCAGAGAGTGCTGCTTTGTATCCCAGAGCCTGATTGGCTCAGTACAATAGCTGCAGATTTGTGATTGTTTTTTGTGAAAGTTTTCGGTAAAGGCTGAATACATTCAAGGGCTGGTTTGATAAATTTATAAGGCGCTTTGGGCTCAAGAGGGTTTCTCTGGATGGAGAGGCTGCCTCTGCAGATAAAGACGCAGCCGAGCATTACGTGAGCAACACATTCGAGGAGTTAATAAAAGGAGAGGGCTATCTACCAGAACAAGTGTTTAACTCTCACACTTTCATAATGAAGGAGGAAGCCAGAGCCCCTGGTTTTAAGGCTCAAAAAGATCAGGTGACATTAATCATGTGTGGCAATGCTGCTGGATTTATGATAAAGCCAGGGCTTAATTATAAGTCTCAAAATCCAAGAGCCCTAAGGAACAAAAATAAGAACGTGTTGCCTGTGCATTGGATGCATAACCTGAAGGCATGGATCACAAGAAACCTGATAAGAGACTGGTTCCATCAATGCTTTATCCCGGAGTTCAAGGATTATCTGAGAAACAAGGGCCTTCAGTTCAAAGTGCTTCTGTTGATGGACAATGCTGGTGGCCATGATGATGACATAACGCATGATGGAGTTCAGATAGAATTCTTGCCACCAAACACCACATCGTTAATTCAGACGTTAATTTGCGGATTTTCATTTATCGCATGTCGTCGAATGTAACACCCGTGATAAACGAGGGAACACTGTAAATGAAACAAGATTAAAATTGGAGAAATGGAAGAAATTACAATTATTGTTACTATGATATATAGCAGCAGTCAAAACGAGCATCCTGCCAAAAAAAATTGTATCTATTTCAAATGATCTCAATTAAATTAGACATGAAATTTTTCACAGAACTGAATAAAATTGTATCTAAATATAGATGGCAAAATAAAAAACCAAGAATTAAATTAATTAACCTACAGGATAATTAGAAAAGAGGTGGCCTCGGACTGCTTGATTGGAAACTTTATCCTAAAGCAGCATCCCTGGCCTGGATAAAGGAATGGATTAACCTGACAAATAAAAGAATACTGTTATTAGAAGCACATGATCTTCAGAAGGGATGGCATGCCTATATATGGAATGATGGAACTAAATTACAGCAAAATTTTAATCGACATCTAATTAGGAATTCGCACTTAAAACGTTGTATGAAATCAGAAAGAAAAATTATACAAAAATTCCCAAATCAACTATGGAAGCAATGATTTATCCAAATTTAATAGACACAACTAAAACATGCAAACATAGTGATATATTAGATCTTTTTGGAAAATTAAAAAGTAGAGAACAATTGATGGAATAAAATATAAAGATCGATTGGTGGCTCTATTTACAATTAAAGTCAAGATATAAAAATACATGGAAGGGATTGGTATAGGTACAGAAATACAACAGATAAAATCTTGATGGGCCCAGAGGAAAAATATCCAAATTATATAAATATTTATAAGAATTTGATAGAATAGAGAATATAGTAAAAGATTCCTTGATAGCATGGGCCAAAATATATACCTGGCTGAGTGGGAGCGGACTTGAAATATAAATTGTAAAAAAACAAAATTGGCAGCATACAAAGAAAATTATTATAAAATATTTTACAGATAACATCTAGCAATATCAAAATTGGCTAAAATATATCCAAACACAAATTTGGCTTGTTAGAAATGTAAAAAAGATGTAGGTACCTTCTTTTATATGTGGTGGTTATGTCCTGAAGCAAAAGGTTACTGGAAAAAAGTGCACAACTAGCTACAACAGATTACAGAAAGAACAATAGAATATACTCTCGAATTATTCTTACTAGAAATAATAAGAAAACAACACCCAAAAAATATTTAACATTTATTGTTACATATGATTACGGCAGCAAGAATCACTTGTGCCCAATATTGGAAAGCCAACAAAATCTCACCAGAAAACGTGTTGATGGATAAAATATATTGGTGCGCTGAAATGGATATGTTGCCAATTGAACTTAAAGGGCAAAATAATTCAAACTATTACAAAATGTGGACTAAATGATATAATTGGACTTTAAAAAAGGAAAGACTGAGACAATGTGAGATAAAGACAATGATATGAGAATGTAAACATATGAAATATTGTATATGGATAAATAATAATGTATGAAACTGGGTGATCTGTATTAAAATATGACGTTTAAAGATTAAAAAACCAATAAAATTAAAAAAAGATAGTGTAAGCTATGAGCTGTCATTTCAATATCCTCATCTGCAGAGGCATAGTTAAGGTGACCAGATGTCCGCTTTTGGCAGGACAGTCCTGATTTTTAATAATTTGTCCCATATCCCGCGACATTATAAAAAGTCCCGATTTGGTTTTGGCAGCCATGTGGCTAGCCCCCAGCCTTCTCTCTACCCTCTCCTCTTCCCCCCCCCAATCAGAAAATCTGATAGAAAGATAAACAGATTGCCTCCCTCCCTCCAGCCACAATTTGCAGAGGAAGCCCGCCAGGGAGGAAGAGGTGGAGACAGCTCCTGGAGCCCATTTCCACCTCTTCCTCCCTGGCGGGCTTCCTCTGCTGTTGTCTCAAGTCCCACAAGAAGTGGGAGATGTAGAAGGAAATCATGTCCATGCTAGGCTTGCCTCATTGGCCCCAGCCTTCTCACAGGCTTCAGCTGCAGCAGCCATGAGAGCCCAAAGTTCCTCTCCCTCATCAATGCAGGGGGTGGTGATAGTAGCAGCAGTCAGTCCTCCCGCTGGGCAGGCTGCACTCCGCGCCCCTCTTCATGCTGGATCTCTGCAACACGCTGTCCGGGGAGGAGGAGGAAGCGACTTTTGTGCAGATCATGCAGAATGCGGCCGCGAGAGCCATTGTCGGACTTCCCAGATTCGCCCATGTTTCTACAACACTCCGTGGCCTGCACTGGCTGCCAATCAGTTTCCGGTCACAATTCAAAGTGTTGGTTATGACGTTTAAAGCCCTACATGGTATTGGACCAGAGTACCTCCGGAACCGCCTGCTACTGCATGAATCCCAGTGACCAATAAGGTCCCACAGAGTTGACCTTCTCCGGGTCTCGTCGACTAAACAATGTCGTTTGGTGGGCCCCAGGGGAAGAGCCTTCTCTGTGGGGGCCCCCGCCATCTGGAATCAACTCCCCCCCCCGGAGATTAGAACTGCCCCCCTCCTCCTTGTCTTTCATAAATTACTCAAGACCCACCTGTATTGCCGGGCATGGGGGAACTGAGACACCTCCCCCAGTTTTTTATATTTTATGTTTAGTATGTATGTGTTGTTTGGTTTTAAATCATGGGGTTTTATATGTTTTTTCCCTTTTAATATTAGATTTGTTCCACTGTAACATTGTTTTTATTATTGTTGTGAGCCGCCCCGCCCCGAATCTTTGGAGAGGGGCGGCATACAAATCTAATAAATTATTATTATTATTATTATTATTATTATTATTATTATTATTTAACACTGAGATATGGGGGGAGGAGAGATAGAGAGAGGGGAAGAGATAGAGATGGGGGGAGATCCAGAGAGGGGGGAGAGAGACAGAGGGGAAGAGAGATCCAGAGAGAGAGGGAGAAAGATGATAGAGATAAAGGGGGGGAGAGATCCAGAGAGAGGGAGGAGATATGGGAATAGAGATACACAGAAAGATAGAGATCCAGAGGGGGGGGAGAGAGAGATACACAGAGAGGGGGACACATCAAAGGTGAGAAAGAGAGAGATAAATGGAGAGGTGGGAGAGGCATAGATACACGGGTGGGGGGGAGACAGAGAGGGGGGAGACAAAGACACAGAGATACAAAGATAGGGAGAAGGGGAGAAAGATACACACGGGGGAGATCAGCGATGGGCTACCAAAATTTTTACTACCACATTGGGTTTGGCTTATGCATTTTGTTTCAACATCTTTCAGTGCAAATTGGGTGCTCTGGGGTGGAGCTCCAAATTTTACTACCGGTACTGCGTTCCTGACCGTATCCGTAGGAGCCCATCACTGGGGGGAGATAGAGAGGGAAAGGGGAAGTAAGCCATAGAGAGATGCAGAAAGAGGGGGGAGATAGGAAGGGGGAGAGAGATACAGAGAAGGGGAGAGAAAGAAAGAAAGAAAGAAAGAAAGAAAGAGGAGAGAAGGAGGGAGGGAAAATGATTTTATGGTTCCCAGTTCTCTATCCTAATGATTGGCTGGGTAGATGTGGCAAGGGGGGTCATGTGACTGGGTGGAAGTGAGTGATATCAAGTTGGTCCCCCCCCCCCAGGTTTTGTGGCTCCCAGAGTTGTTTTCCTGTGGGAAACAGGGTCCAAATGGCTCTGAGTGTTGAAATTTGCCGACCCCTGGCCAGCTGGCTGAATGTCTGGGGCTGAGCAGGGGCTTCAAGTGAGGGATGCTGCTCTCCATGCAGCGAGGCCTGGGGCGTGGGGTGGGAGAAGAGCTGCCATATGGTCCTTTCCGCCTGCCAAGCAGCTGGACATCTTGTTGCCAAAGGCGGCGAGTGTGACTCAGCCAAAGGTTGGAGTAGGTGGTGCTGGGAAGAGGGTAGCTCCTCCTGCCTGGCCGGACTGGCAGAGGCCAAGGCCAGTGGCTTGCTAAGCTGGCCTGCCTGCCATTCTTCTCACCTCTCAGGTTGAAAGCACCTACTGGGTACAACCCAATTCGCTCCTTCGCTTCCCCGCCCAGATCCTCCAAAGAGGAATTGTAACCCTTGAACCCATGGTGCTCAGCCAGCATGGCAAACTGGGGAAACACTTAATGAGCTGTCTATCTGTCTATACATGGGCGAGAACTTGCAGAGAAACATGCACAACTCCAATAACAGGGCTCCTCCCAGGCGTTTCCCCTTGGAGTGCTGAGTGGGAACCCGACTTTTCCCAGGGGTGACCCAGCCCAGATAAAAGTTCTCTTCCACAACATATACCTGCTCCCCTCGTCTCAGATAATTTAGGTAATGTATGTATTTCATAGACCAAATTTTTAATCAAGAACATCCCCCCGCCCGTCAATAGTGTCCCACTTTACCAATGTTAAAATCTGGTCACCTTAGCTCATAGGGAACTTTTCTATATCAGGCCTCCAAAAACATAAGAAGATGAAGCATACTACAGTTAGTGATTTTTGGAATTTGTAGATTATATAATGAAAATATCTTGGTGGTTTGAAAAATAGGCTTGAGCAACTACATCAGATGTTAAAAACCCTCCATCCAAACACATGAATTTTAAATCCTGCTTTAGCTACAGGTGACTGGGTCAGTCACTCTCAGGCTAACCCACCTCACAGGTTTATTTTTTGGAAAAAAGGAGGAGAAACGTGTGTTGTGTACGTTTGCCTTCTTGAATTATTTGTAAAAGTAATAAAAGTGGGCCACAAATATAAAAATTCCATGGTTAACACATTGTAATTTTCGATTTGAACTGAAATTAACATTCTGATTATTTCTACCTGAACATTTATTTTCTTTGATTTGGGATCACGTGAAAGATTGAGAAAAGTAGTTAGCTGAAGATCGGTGGATTATG